>NC_037669.1:23621233-23921233 GCF_003255815.1 Theropithecus gelada | reverse complement strand
CTGTTCAAATCAATGTAAAAATTTTATTAGCTTCTGTTAGCATCATGTTGAACAACTGTCAGTCCTTTGGTAAGTTGCTCCTGGAATGTCAAAACCAGACAGAGGAAATCCTACAAATGAACAATGAAATGAGCTAAGGACTACAACTGTAAGGACAAAAACAAAACAAAGCAAAAAACAAAGCAAAACAGAAAAAAACACAACAATTTGAGAAGTCTGCCTTGAACTCAAGCTAAATGACCTAATATACATTAGTTCAGCCTTTTATTCTGGGACTTACGGGGAATGCAACTTGATGAGTTTATGCAGTGCAATTATTTAAAACATTGTTTTTCCACATTACAAATGAAAACGTAGGTCTCTGTCCCTATTAAAGAAAAACGAATGTAAACATTGAGATATGACATATGAAGAGAGGCATGGAAATAAAATGGGGTTATCTTTTCCAATTAAGTGTCAGTACTTAGGTGGATATAAAAAGTGTCTCTTCTGAGGCTATCTGAATGTTTTGTGGAAGGAAAATAAAAATCTTGGGTCCCCAAACTCACTATGTCAAAGGGAAAAGTCAAATATGAGAACTGAGTTGAGCAAACCTGCCTCCCATTTTGTTCCTAAATAGATGGCTACAAAGATAAAAAACAACATATCTCCCTCACAATTAACTCACAGGGAAATTCCTTGTGGGCTCCATGATCTTTACTCAAAAACAATTCTGTCGAATTTCACCCTTACAGTGTAAATTAAGAGCTTATCTTCACAGATATGGGACAAAGGACAGAACTGGAAATCATTCCTTTGCTCACCTGAGACAAATACATATCTGACTGCTTCCTCTAATCTATGTTTATCTTATGTGAAAAACATATTCTCTGAGGGTGAGACAAATGCATAATGAGTCTTCTACCCTGACTTTGACATGTACAATTTATATTCAGCGAGTGCTTATTGAAGATTCAAATGAATGTAACTCGTGCCCATTTTATATACCGTCCTCTCTCTTTTTTTGTCTTCCCTTTTCCCCTCCTGCCTGCTCATTCCCATTTAAATATCGACGTCCCCAAACCCTCTTTGGAAAAAGTAGGGTCACAGATGTTCCTGTGGTTTTGTGTTCCTTTTTTTCAGACACATCCCCAACCTTGGCAAACTAAACCTCAAAAATGAGACCTCTCTCAGATACTTTTTGGCTTACAGTTTTAATCACTCATATGGCAAATGAAACAACAAATTATTATAAAATATTTCAAAACACAGATGAAATTAGATCCCTCAAAAGGACACATGTATTACTTTATTATACCTAAACTGTGAGGAGATTCTGAAAAACAAACAAACAAACATACTTTTATAGGTGCAATGTTGATGATATAGCATTAAATGGGGGGTGAATGTTCATTATCCTTTGAAAATATTTGTACATACTCAAACTGTATTTGTGTGTCTTGGCTGATTTTTTTATTTCATTATTGTTTGTTTTGTTTTAACCCTTTATTTCTCATCCATATTTATTTTTATTTTTAATTTTCATGGATATATTATAGTTGTACATATTTATGAAGTACATGTGACATTTTGATACAATCATACAATGTGTAATGATAATTTCTTCGTATGGGTAATGTGCCAAAGTGACTTCTTTAGTTATTTTGAAATATACAGCAAATTATTTTTAACTATAGTTGCCCTTTTGTGCTACTGAACACTAGATCTTATTTCTTCTAACTGTATTTTTGTACCCATTAACCAGTCACTCTTTATCCTTTCCTTCGCACTACCTTCCCAGCTGCTGGTAACCATCAATCTTTATGAGTGAGAACATGCAATATTTGTATTTCTATGCCTAACTTATTTCACTTAATGTCTTCCAATTGCATCCATGTTGTTGTAAAGTTTTTACTCTCTTTCTATGGCTGAATTATATTCCATCATCTGTATGCACTATCTTTTCTTTACCCATTCATCTGTTGTTGGGCATTTGGTTGATTCCAGGCCTTAGCTATTGTGAATAGTGCTGCAACAAACATGGGAATGTCTCTTTTATATGCTGAGTTTATTATTTTTGGTTATGAATGTAGTGGTGAAATTGCTGTATCATATGGTAGTTTTATTTTTAGATTTTTGGGGAACTTATATATTGTTTTCCATAGTGGTTCTACTAATTTATACACACCTCCATCGGTGCACAGGCTTTCACCTTTATCCTCATCCTCTCTAGTGTTCATTATTATTCATCTTTTTTGATAACAGGCATTTTAAGTGGGATGGGATGACAATTCATTGTAGTTTTGGTTTGCCTTTTACAGATAATTACTGATGTTGAGAATTTCTTCATATGCATTTTGGCTACTTGTATGTCTTCTTGTGAAAATATCTGCTCAGATATTTTGCTCATTTTTTAACCAGAATATTTGTGGTTTTATTTTTGCTATTAGGTTATTTGAGTTCCTTATATATTCTGGTTATTAACTTTTTATCAGTAGAATAGTTTGCAAATATTTTTCCCATTCTATAGGTGTCTCTTCATTTTTTCAATTGTTTTCTCTGCTGTGTAGCAGCTTTGAAGCTTAATATGATTCTATTTGTCCAATTTTGCTTTGTTTGCTTATGCTTTTGAGCTATTACTCAAGAAATCTTTGCTTGAACAAATGTCCTGGGTATTTTCTCCAACGTTTTCCTGTAGTAGTTTCATAGTTCCTGATATTACATTTAATTCTTTAATCGATGCTGATTTGATATTTGTACGTGGTAAGAGATAAAGGTATAGTTTTATTCTTTTGCATACAGATATCCAGTTATCCCAGGAACATTTTTTGCAAAGACTATTTCTCAATTTATGTTTTCTGCACCTTTGTCAAAAATGAGTTGACTGAAATGCATGGATTTATTTCTGGGTTCTCTATTCAATTCTATTGTCTATGTGTCTGTTTTTATGCCAGTACCATGCTGTTTTGGTTACTATAAATTTATAGTGTAATTTCAAGTCAGGTAATGTGATGCCTCCAGGTATGTTTTTTTTTCACTCACGATTGCTTTGGCTATTTGTAACTCTTGGTTATTTGTGTCTATATACATTTTAGGATTGCTATTTCTATGTCTGTGAAGATAGTTCATAGGTATTTTTATAGGAATTGTACTGAATCTGTAGAATGTTTTGGGTAGTATTGACATTTTATCAATATTGATACTTCTAATATATAAATATGGAATATCTTTCCATTTTATTGCATTTTCTTCAATATTTTCATTAGTGTTTTATAATTTTTATTGTAAAGATTTTTCACCTTCTTTGATAAATTTGTTACTGTCTCATTTTATTCTTTGTAGCTGTTATCCATAGGATCACTTTCTTAATTTCTTTTTCAGTTGGTTTTTTATTGGTATATAGAAACACTATTAATTTTTGTATGTTGGTTGTGTGTTCTACAACTTTACTAAATTTGGTCTTCAATTGTAGGTGTTTTTTTGCTGGTGTCTGTAGGTTTTTCTATATATATAAGATTATGTAATTTGCAAAGAAAGAAAATGTGTCCTCCTTTTCAGTTTGAATGCCTTTTATTTCTTTCTCTGTCTAACTGCTCTGGCTAAGACTTCAAGTACTGTGCTGAAAAACGTGGTGAAAGCAGGCATCCTTGTGTTGTCTGAGGTCTTAGAGAAAAGGCTTTCAGTTTTTCCCATTTGGTCAAATTCTATCTGTGGGTTTGTCATATACGGCCTTTATCATGTTAGGTATGCTCTTCTATACCCACTTTTTTAGTATCATGAAGGGATGTTGAATTTTATTGGATGCTTTTTCTGCATCTGTTCAAATGATCATGGTTTTTGTCCTCCATTCTGTTGATGTGACATTTATTGATTTGCATATGTTGTGTACATTGCATATGTTTAACCATTCTTGCATCACTGGGACAAATTCCACTTGATCATGGTAAATTACCTTTTTAATATGTTGTTCAATTTCATGTTAGGATTTTGTTGGTGATTTTTGAATCTAGATTCATCATAATATTGGCCTATAGGTTTTGCTGTTATTGTGTCTTTGTCTGGTTTTGGTGTTTGGGTAATGCTGGCATTATAGAATACGTTTGTAAGTATTTCCTCCTCTTCATTTTTTGAAATAGTTTGAGTAGGATTGACATTAGTTCTTTAAATTTTTCTTAAATTTCAGCAGTGAAGCTCTCAAGTCATGGGCTTTTCTCTTATGGGAAACTCGTTTTTGCTTCTCTATCCTTACAAATACACACACACTCACATCCTAACTCTCACAAATGACAGTTCCATTATTCATAAGTATCAGAAACCCAACAGCCTATCTCTTAAACAAATTCTCACCTAATAATAAAAACAGATACAGTCATTCTAAGACTCCACTTACATCTTCACAATTCATCAATGGTTCATTCAAATTAAATCAATAAGTAAGAATGTTAAGAATTTATATGAAATCATTCCAAATGCCAGAAATTTTCAAGGATAATTAATACAGCAAACCACAGGGCAAGAAAAATTAGTATAAAGAAATAATTTCAAAAAAATGGACATTAGTTATGAATTATGCTTTTTAGGCTTATTTCATTGAAGAAATAAAAAAGGTTTTTATAAGCTTTCAAAATTCTGAAGAAGTTTGCTCTTTAGATCAGTTTATAAACAATTGTCATAATTACAAAGGCAAAGAGAAACAACAATTATGAAGTTTTGTGTATTAGTCTTTTTGCATATTTGTGAATTTCTGATGTATCTATATAGCTATGTATATCATATACATCTTATATGTGTATATATATGATTAATCTTCTCAACAAAACATTAAGCAGTTATTAGTATCTTGATATTACAAATGAGGATACTGAATCTCAATGTTTAGTAACTCTCTCAAGTAAATAGAGTTGATTATTGTAATAGCTAGGCTATGTATTCAGGACTACCTCACTCCAAATCTCTTTTATAACATATGACTCACTCTAGCACACATTTTTTACAATGCAGTGCATGTTCCAAGGGATATTTTTTGTTGCAGAATATAATTCTCTTTATATAATTTCCTGACATGGCTACCCATTGGACAGTCACATGCTTTAATAAGACTGTCTGCTGGTAAATGTGGCTTTAATAAGTTGTCCAAAACATTTACACATAAGTTGTATCTTGGAATTTTAAGATTTACTGTATATCTGTATCTCTTTTAGTTTAACTCAGCCATGACTAGTAATTTAGCAGATATTTCTTGTATGCCACCTGTTGGCCTATTGGCACTTCAAATTGGAGAGGTTTTTTTTTTTTCTATTTTTTCTTATACAACAACTAATTCAATCTTATCTATCAATCAATGAATCTATCGCTCCATCATTTGCTTATCTATCTATATGTGTGTGTATGTATTATATATGTGTGTTTCTCAGGCGTTTTCCTCTACATATTCTAGTATTTCATTCTAATTTTCTGAAGATGCACCCTTCAGTAACATAAATAATTTTATAATTTTATATTCTTATATTTAACACGGTTAATCACTTGATTTTAATAAAGTACTATGCCAGATCTCTTAATATATTTATTTTGTTTCTATTGTATCAATTAAATGGTTTTCAGCATAATTATATATTTCAGCAATGAAACTTTTCTTTAAAACATATTTTGTCATGGGCAAGGTCCACAGCTCTAAATTCAGAATTAATATATGTCTATGTCTATATATTTAATATTTTAATAAAAATAACTTCCTAATAAAAAATGTAAATTCCCCAATCAAATTTTAGATATGTAGTTAAATAAGAGAACTATCCACTTAAATACTTCATTTAATAATTTTATCATATACTTAAACATATACATCATATCTATATATTTTTAAATTATCATATATTATTTATATGTGATAAAATTAAAATTTCTAATTTTTAACATCTTCTTTCTGACAATTTCCACCCAAACACCATTAGATAGTTGGGCTTCTTTTTTTTCGCTTGTGTGTTATTACATTATGTTTTATTTGCATATTCATAATTATCATATTGTAGTAGAGGATTTTACTTGTTTCAAGTGATTTAAAATGTTTAATTGCAATTATAATAAATACCTGCAATTGTGAGGTTAAAAATCTGAAATTAACTACATCTATGTTGCTTTTTTTGACCCGTCCTTTATTTAACAAAATTTTCAACAAGGATCTTCTTTAAGCAATTTAAAACTGAAAACATTTCTAATTACTGTTTCCTCCCTGAAGAGTATTTATCTTTCAATATAGAGTATCGTATTTTATCAATTTTAAGACAATAATTTATTTATTTATTTATTTTAAAATTTTACTTTAAGTTCTAGGATACATGTGCAGAACATGCACGTTTGTTACATAGGTATACATGTGCTAGGGTGGTTTGTTGCGCCTGTCAACTCATCATCTAGGTTTTAAGCCCTGCCTGCATTAGGTATTTGTCCTAATGGTCTCTCTCCCCTAGCCCCCCACCTCCTGACAGACCCCAGTATGTGATGTTTCCTTCTGTGTGTCCACGTGTTCTCATTGTTCAACTACCACTTATGCGTAAGAACGTGCAGTGTTTGATGTTCTGTTCCTGTGTTAGTTTGCTGAGAATGTTGGCTTTTAGGGTCATCCATGACACTGCAAAGGACATGAACTCATTCTTTTTTATGGCTGCATAGTAGTCCACGGTATATATGAGTCATATTTTCTTTATCCAGTCTAACATTGATGAGCATTTGGGTTTGTTCCAAGTCTTTGCTATTGTAAATAATGCTGCAATAAACATATGTGTGCATGTGTCTTTTTAGTAGAATGATTTATAATCCTTTGGGCATATACCCAGTAATGGGATTACTGCATAAAATGGTATTTCTGGTTCTACATCCTTTAGGAATCAACACGCTGATTTCCACAATGGTTGAACTAATTTACATTCCCACCAACAGTGTAAAAGCATTCCTATTTCTCCACAGCCTCACCAGCCACATCAAAAAGTGAGCAAAGGATATGAATATATACTTCTTAAAAGAAGACATATATGTGGCCAAATACCATGTTTTTATATTTTAATATTCCTTAATTGGGGAGCCTCATATTCAATAAATGTCATACCTTAATTGCAATACTTTTTTTCCCTTTCTTATTAGTATGTAAACTAATGATGTCTTTTAAAACAAATGATATTTTAAATTTAATGAATTAGAAAAAACGATTAATTTGTAAGAACCCATATATGTATAATGACTCTCTCTTTTCTGAAGGACAATTGTATATACTGAGTTTATATATTTTGGAAAAGATGGCCCATGATTTCTGACATCAAAATTTTCTTGATAGAGAATAATTACAACGTATGCAATGATGTCTATGATGAAGCATAAAGGAAGCTCTCCTGCCGCCCAGTGAAGGGCTGGCTAGAGGGTGTTTCACAATAGAGTTAGGAAAGGCTTTACAGTGTACATGATTGATTAGACAGCAAATGTAGATAATAAAATGTAAGCAAAAGAGAAAACCTGCAAATAAATATGTGCCCTAAAAAGACAATGACATGGTCTAGATATGCAATTATTCTGACTGGATTACAGAATGTGGAAGAAAATTGTGAGAATAATTTGAAAAAGCATACAGTGATAGGTTAATAAAAGTTGGAGACCTTGATAAAGAGATTAGACTTTGTCCTGTAGGTAACAGAGCACCATTGAACATCTGTTATTATCCACTAGGTGTTTTAGAATGATCACTGTGTTGGCAGTGTGCAGATCGAGAAGAGACTGGAAACAGGGAAATAATACAGATTAATAATCATAGGGCATTGAGATAGAAGCAGGGTATAAAAAGAGAAGTGTCTGTATTTACAGATACCGGATACATCTGGCATATTTTGTGGTAGTCTAGATGAAGAAGAAATTGAGTATAAGCATTCAAGATGTGGGAGACATGAACAAAAGTATTAGGCAAATGAATACTTTTGGTAAGAATGTGGGTGTTGTGTGAGGTGTGAAGATGTCCACTAGACAGACATATTAATTTTAGAGTTAGCCTCATAAAAATAATCATTAGAAATATAGAGAATTGTAGGTTATAAACAATACCATGTATCTCCTAAGCTTAAATTGTGCTTAAAATGGTTGTTTCCAGACTGTTTCTATTTCTGAGGAGAATTAAATGACATAGTAAGTGTTGCTTGGTTGATGGTGGTTGTGGGAGGTAGCAAAATTACACAAAATTTTAGTTTCCTCACCTGAGTTCAGCAAGACTGCTCTGCTTATGATTATTTGCCTATGTGCCTTGGTATGTCTTACTGGTAAAAGAAGATGTGAGAGAGAGTAAAAAAGAACAGAAAGAAGGAGGAGGAGAAGAAAGAGGAGAAGAAGGAAGGAAGGAAGGGAGGGAGGGAGGAAGGAAGGAGGGAGGAAAGAAGGAAGGAAGGAAAGAAGGAAGGAAGGGGAGGGAAGGAAGGAGGGACGGAGGGAGGAAGGAAGGAGGGAACGCAAGGGAAGGGAAAGGAAGGGAAGGAAAGGAAGAGAAGGAAAGGAAGGGCAGGCAAATGTGTGTACTCATGCTTGAGCATTTTGATATTTTTTGATTTTTTATATTTATTTTTCTAGCTTTATTAAGGTACAATTGACAAAATTACATAAATTTAAGGTGTACAATGTGCATTTTTATATGAATTTATTTGTGGTACCACTATGCTATCTGGTTAAAGTATTCTGTAGGTTAATTTTTTATTCTAATCAATGATTATTAAATTCCCTGAAATAAATTTAGAATTCTTTTTTCTAGGTTATATATTAATAGTCCTTATTATAATTTTTCTCACTTAAATCCTAGCTTATTTCAATTTTCCTGAGCCAGATAAATGTCTCTTGTTCATTCTACCCCATGTTGCCTATTTCTAGGTCAATTCTTCCTTCTAAATACAGAGAATATACCAAAAGACAATAAAGGAGCTGTGGTTAAAATCATTCAGTCCGAAGCCAAATCTGTCTGAGTTTGCATTTTTACATTTCCACTCAATATGACTTTCAAAAAATACCTCTCTATGGGTTTTATTTTTGTAAAATAAGATGACTGCATCTAATATGTATGATTAATGTGAGGATTAAATGATTATTATGTATATTACACTTAAATCAATCTCAGTTACATTTTTGGGGTGGTAGAAAAGTTATTGGAATTGTCCCTTTCTTCCAACTTGCCAAATTTCCTTTTCTTTTTGGAACATGTATTAAAGCTTTCAATTAACTTTCATTGACATATTTGTTTATTTAACATTCAACAAATGAGGTTATACTGTCTACGCACTGCCAAACACCAAATATTCAGGATACAGCAGAAAATAAATGAACCGAAGAGTCTGACTTCATGGACTTTCTATTTTAAGAAAAATATTGGAAGAAAATAGACAAAGCTGAAAATATACAGTGTATTAGAAAGTGATAAATAATATAGAAATAAATAAATCAGGGAAAGCATAGGAACAGTGGTGCAGTGATCAAGGAAAGCTGTTTTTTGTTTGTTTGTTTGTTTGTTTTGTTGTGTTTTACCAGACTCAATTTTTAGCAGTTTTAGGTTCACAGCAAAACTGAACAGTATGTACAGAAGTTTTATATATACCTTTTGCCCTACACGTGCTTAACCTCCCCCATGATCAACATCCACCTGGAGAGTGGTACTTTTTTTTTTTAACAATTGATTAGCCAGTACTTATTTATCACCCTAATTCCATAGTGTACATTAGAATTGGCTCTTGGTGTTGTACATTCTATGAATGTGAGAAAATATATAATAGAATGCATTTACCACTATAGTTTCATACATAATTTTCAAAATTTTGGATGTATACAAAAGAGCACAATTACTGAATTGTATGGTAATCATGTATTTAGTTTTGTAAGAAACTGCCAAAATGTCTTTCCTGGTGTGCAGTTTTGCATTACCATTCAATGAATAAGAGTTTCTGTTACTCCATTTCCTCACCAGCATTTGGTGTTGTCAGTGTACTGGACTTTGGCTCTTCTAGTAGATGTGTCATGGTATCTCATTGTTGCTTTACTTTGCATTTTTCTGATGACATATGGAGCATCTTTTTCTGTGCTTGTTTGCTATCTGTGTATCTTCTTTGGTGAGGTATCTGTTAAGATCTTGGAATAGTTTTTGATAAGGTTGTTTTCTCATTATTGAGTTTTGAGAGCTCTTTGTATATTTTGGATATAGTCCTTTATCATATATGTCTCTTGCAAATGTTTTCTCTTAGTCTGTAACCTATATTTTAATTCCCTCAACAGTGTATTTCATGAAGTGGACTTTTAAAAAATTTATGAAATCCAGCTAATACATTATTTCTTTCAGTGATCATCCTTTTGATTTTGTATCTAAAAAGTCATCAACACACCAAGGATCGTGGAGATTTTTTCTGATGTTATCTTCTAGTTTTATAGTTTTTCTTCTTACATTCAGGTCTGTCTGTGATCCATTTTGAGTTAATTTTTTTTGAGAGTATGACATTTGTGTCTAGATTGAATTACCTTTCTCTATTGTATTGCCTTTGCTTTTTTGTCAAATATGAATTGATTACATTTGTGTTGGTCTACTTTTGAACTCCTTAATCTTTTCCTTTGATATATTTATCTCTTCTTTTGCCAGTGTCACACTGTCTTGATGACTGTAGCTTTATAATCAATCTCAAGGCTGACTAGTGCCACTCCTTCAATTTTGTTCTTCTCTTTTAGTATTGTGTTAGCTATTCTGGGTTATTTACATATCCACATAAATTTTTAAATCAGTTTGATAGTATTCACAAAACAAATTGCTGCGATATGATTGGATTGCATTGAATCTATAGATAAAGCTGAGAAAAACTGACATCTTGATAATATTGACTCTTGACAAAACCTAACATCTTGATAATAGGAGAAAAAATGACATCTTGATAATATTGGCTCTTTCTAGCCAGGAACATGAAATATCTATATTTTGTTATTTAGTTACTTTTATCAGAGCATTGTAGTCTTCATCACATAGAGATTGTGCATATTTTGTTAGACTTATACCTAAGTATTCCAATTTTGGAATGCTAATGTAAATGGTGTTGTAGTTTAACTTTGAATTTCACTTGTTTATTTCTGGTATATAGAAAAGTGATTGACTTTTGTACATTCCCTTTGTATCCTGCAACATTGCTGTACTTGTTTATTATTTCTAGGAGTTTTCTTGCCATTTTTTTTTATTTTCTATATTGATTATCATGTCATCTGTGAACAAAGACAGTTTATTTCTTCCTTCCCAATTTGAATAGGTTTTATTAGATTTTCTTGTCTTATCGTGTTAGCCAGGACTTCCTGTATGATGTTGAGAAGCATGGGTTATAGGGGATATCTTTGCTTTTTCCTTGATCTTAGCATGAAAGCTTTAAGTATCTCACTATTACTTATAATGTCAACTGTAGGTTTCTGTAGAAATTCTTTAGCAAGTTGTGAAACTGCCCTCTTTCAAGTTAATTTAGTTTTAATCATAAATGGGTATCGGATTTTGTGAAATGCTTTTTTTCATATTAGTATTATTTTGTGACTTTTATTATTTAACCTATTAATGTAATGGATGACAATAATTTATCCTTGAATAGGGAACCAGATTTGTATACCTGGGATAAAATCCCACTTGGTTGTTGTGTATACTTCTTTTTATACTTTGATTCTATTTGTTAATCTTTTGTTGAGAAGTGTCACATCTGTGTCCATGAGAGATATTGGTCTGTAGCCTTCTTTTCTTGTAATGTATTTTTCTGTTTTTTGTTTTTAAGGTAATGCTGACCTCATAAATTGAGTTAGGAAGTATTCTCTCTGCTTCTGTCCTCTGGAAAAAAATATAGCTATTTGGTATAATTTCTTACTTAAATGTTTGATAGAATTTATGAGTGAATCCATCTGAGCCTAAAACTTTCTGCTGAAAGGTTATTAATTACTGAGTCAATATCTTTACTAAAGGTAGGTCTATTACAATTGTCAGTGTTTTCTTGTATGAATTTTGGAAGACTATTTTTAAGAAATGTATACATTTTACCTGGATTATTAAATTCGTGGGTATATAGTTGTTTATAGTGTTTCTTAACTAGTTTTTTTAATGTCCATGGGATCTCTAGTGAAGTGTTACATCTTTATTTCTAACATTAGTAGTTTGTGCTCTCTCTCACTTTTTAAAAATTATTTTGGTTGGCTATAGGATAATTAATTTTATTGTGGAAACATTTTTAAATAAAGTGGTCAAAACAATTTCAGTAAGAAATTGGCATCTGAAAACAAAGAACAAAATGTTGATGTAGGAGTAAAGGAGTGAGTCATTTGTGTATCAGGGAAAACGTGGAAAGCAGAGAAAACAAGAAGAAATCTTTGGAGTTTGATGTATGATTGGTGTATTCCAGGAATAGGAATGATGTCAAAGTGCCTGGAACGGAATGAATATGAACTAAGGAGACAGTGGAAGAGATCAGTGAGGTTATGGGATAGTGCTGAGAAATAACAGAACATTATATGCAAATATAAGCATTGTGATATTTATTTCAAATGATATTACAATTCATTGGAGATTTTTGAGCCTTTATATAATGACTCTAACTTTTGATTAAAATGGAGAGAACAATAATAAAGGTATTTAGTCAGAATTCATTTTGCGATTATCTAAGTGAGATGTATAAATGAAGTGTATATAAAGCTCATCCAATAGGAAAAGCATGGGAGTAGTACAGAAACAATAACTAATGTTTACTGATTACTTCACTATGTATTATGATCTGTCCTGTGTTTGAGATGCATTTGCTCAGTTAATCTGCACAATAACCTCTTAATGGAAGTACTATATAATAATTATATAGCGAATAACTTTCTGTATATTGTGCTATTCAATGTTCAAAAGCTGGTTGGGCATGGAAGCTCACACTTGTGGTCCCAGCACTTTGGGAGTCCAAGGCGGGCAGATCACCTGAAGTCGGGAGTTCAAGACCAGCCTGGCCAACATGGTGAAACCTCATCTCTGCTAAAAATACAAAAATTAGCCGGACATGGGGGCAGGTGCCTGTAGTCCTAGCTACTCGGGAGGCAGAGGCAAGAGAATCACTTGAACCCAGGAGGCGGAGGTTGCAGTGAGCCAAGATAGTGTTATTGCACTCTAGCCTGGGGGACAAGAGTGAGACTTCCTCTAAAAAAAAAAAAAAAAATCCAAAAGCTAAAATAAAATAGAACAGAGACTAAATCCCAAGTAATCTGACTCTAGAACCTACAGACATAAGCATATATATATGCTTCAGGAAGCATAGATTGCTTCCTGAGTAGAATTAATGAATGAAGAAGAATGACGTGAATCTTCATCTTTCTGATTGGGAAACATAGGAGGCTTTTCAACATTTCATGAATCAAGCAGTACAGTTATGAAAGTAATCTTTAGAAACATTAAACTCAGAAATATTTGATTGAAGTTCCCTCTGGGTAACGATGCTCTAAGATCACAAAATGAAAATTAGCAGATGTTGTCTTAAGACCAAACTTTCATAGTCATCTCAGAGTTAATGCCCACTTCATAGTTTTACTAGGCTCCCCCACTTTTGGGGAAGCATTCTAATTAGTAGACATAGGCAATGTTTAAGGGCTGCAATGATATTCTGTCTCGTCTATCACCAGTAGAAGGGCTTTATGAATGTTAGTGAAATCGTAATTTATAAAAGGATTTTATAAAAGACAGTACTAATCTGTAATGTAATCCCAACTATTTTGCTATTTGAAACATTTTTAAATAAAGATAATTGGTGTAGTTTTTTATAGCCTTTTGAGAGTTAGTATTAACTGTAGAATTATTGAGCTACAGATACCTGTCTGCATGATTTTGTGGGAGAACATAGGAGGCACTCAGAAGTTGGGCCAAGAGATTATTTAACAGTGTCAGCCAGCATCTGCTCAGAGTTTCTGGCTGAATATTCCTGCATTTATTTTCAGAGATTTGAATAAAAGGAGTTGTCCAATCCTAGAATAATTCATTGTGAACTCTTGGGTGACATGTAAAACAGAAAACTTCCAATTTGGGAGAGGAAATAGCAACACAAGTAGTCTTGTAACCCCAATTTCTCATTTAAAATTCATGAGAAAATATGTATAGATAATTTTATTTTTTATTTTAACATCATACTGTAGATGAAAGTATGAGCTTTTTTAAAAAGTAAAACAACTCTATTGCATTCATTTCTATAATCTATAACATCTTTCAAACAACTGATTCAGGGTGATCTTCTCGAAACAATTCCTCCCACTCTTATTTTGTCCCGTGCCTACAACCTATTCTGTTAGAACCTGATTAAGAGAAGACAGATGGTCAAATAACTTTTGAAAACTCAATAGTTTCTTAATATAGCTCCAGCCAGAAACATTGACCTGAATACTGTCTTCCTTTAAAAAGGAAGTTCTCAGTTAAAACTGAGAAGTTAAAAGTTATTTCAGTGACATATTTTTCCCTTTAATTATACTTATGCTTTATTAAATCTACATAATTCAGCTGATTTCCATCATTAGAAAGTATTGTTATGAGCATTCAGAGAATAAATACATTTGATTCTATCAGACAGAAAGAGCAAAAGATGAGAATTGCTGATTCTTTCAATTAAAATATAACTTCCATTTGGTTTTTTAAAAAGGCTCCAAAATATACTTATGTCCTCGTTTTTCCTCAGATTGTGCTCAAACAACTAGCAATTGGCTAACTTCAGAGTTTACCTCACATGGTAGTTTTCTCCTTCTCTCACTCACTATTGTCTTTATTTTTTCTTTCCTTTTTTTCTCCCTTGGTCTAACATCCTCTACCTGCCCAAAACGTTTTTCTCTGGCTTCACAGAAATTTTTCTGTGATGTGTATTATTCCCCATCCTGAACTCAAACCAATCATTTTACAGCTGGTGTCTTTTGTTCCTGATCTTTTTATTCTTTCCATATCTCAACTGTCATCAATTCAATATGGGAACTCATTTGTCCTGGTATATTACCACTGCATAGGAGTTGTTCTCTAATTGAATATTTTCAGCTTCTGGGAATACTTGAATATATTTTCAAGGGTTTGTGAATTGTCTATAAGAACTTTTATAAAACTTCTTATTTTTATCCCAATAAACATAAATGGTAAGCATGCAGTAATCACTATTGGAATAAACATTGAATCATTAAATATCTTCATGAATTATTCAGTTGAGGATTACCATCACTTTTTCAGTATATGTAGACCAAAGAGGTTCTTTGCAATTATAGTTAGCTCAATAATTCAAATAGAAAAAAAAAGTGGAAAAATTAAACCATCATACTATGCATAAAAGGGGTACATCAAATTCAAGGAATTATATTCTATTATCATCACTACTACGTTCACACTACTAGCAAAATAATATGTTGATCATATTGTTTTCACATCCTAACTTGTGAAAGTGCATTGACATTCAGTCAATATAAAATGAATAAATGTTATGGCCATGACTCTAGCCATAATTGGATTAGATCAGCACTTAATGTAAATTTCAGTAAAGCAATATAGATAATTTTTCTCAGGGTGAGTGAGATAGTTTTTAGAGACAGCTTGTTAAAGTTAGCCATTGATAGCTGCTCATGGGAAAAGTATATTGCAATTATTCAAAATTAGCAAACATATTTTAAGTTATTAATAATGATTTGTGCAGTACACCTATATTAGTAGGCACTTTCTGCCTTAATTTTACTAAAGTCAAAATAAAGAATCACAATTAATCTAAACCTGAACTTGATACTACTATTTTTTTAACTTCAAATTCAACAACGGTGAACTTTAAGAGAGAACAATATATCTACTACAAGAAATACTATGTGTTAATTGAGTTTAGTTGGTTTTGTCAAATTATTTATATTTAATTTGAAATTTGCTTCACAGTTATTTAAAATTATACTAAGAAGTGCTTTGTGTCTATTGTTATGTTCATTCATTTTAAAATAACATTGAAGTCCAACAATTTATAAAAGTAAATCATTCAAGATTGTTTTGATCATTGCTGATTATTTTGTCTTCTCTATTTTTTAGAGCAGTGATCACTTTTCTTCATAACATTAGGTTCTGGGAGAAATAGAAACTATCAAGTTTAATGTTATTAATAGAAAATTTTATTTTTTATTTTTCTTAAGATCTTAGGTTTTAATCATATATTTTAAAAATTGCTATATGTCTGTAGAATAGTATACATATAGTATAGATTTGTATAATCATTGGCATTCAAGAGATGTCTCATCTTTCTGTGGATATCTGCTTTTACTTACATGGGAATGTGTAGGTATAACCATAAATAAGATTTTAAATGTATTTTAACACATTTAAATGTTTATTATCATCATGGATTGTTGGCATATCAAGAAATAATGAATGATGCATGAAATATTTATTCAATTATACAAGAACATCTGTCAGGATTAAATTGAAATAGTAATTATATCATAACTGAATAACAAGCACACAATTGAAAAACTAAAAGCAAAATGAAATGAGTAAGATGTTAAGTTCATTAAAAAGGATGGAACTGATGTTAGCATCAAAAAGACTGGCTGTTGATAGCAATATAGGTGATTTGATGTAAATTCATGTGAACTCTATGTGTCATTCCTATTATTCCCAAGTGGAATAAGAACAAATCAGGGAGGCTGAGCACCATGGCTCATGCCTAAAATCCCAGCACTTTGGAAGGCCAAGGCGGGAGGATTGCTTGAGCCATGGAATTCAAGACCAACCTGGGCAATGTAGCCAGCCGTTAGGGCTTGGTGGTGTCTGGGTGGAGTTCCAGCTAGTCACTTCAGCCTGGGAGATCAATGCTGCCATAATCTCTGATTGCACTATTGCACTCCAGCCTGAGGGGCAGACTGAGACTCTGTCTAAAACAAAACAAAAACAAATTCAAGGAGTGTATGTTACCCCAAGGAAAATTCATCATAGGGTAGGAGAAGATGTAAATTTGTCCACACAGAAAGAAGGTGGTTAACTGGTTTTAAAATAGTGAAACAGGAAAATGAGTGTATGCTCAGTAAATAATAATGATTTGTGAAATCGTTTCCAAGAATTGATGTTCAGTAAAAAATTGTCTAGAACGAAAATCAAGGCTAAGTTGTCAAATGAATTTCATGTTATGTTGTTGTTGTTGTTGGTGGTGGTGGTGTTGATGGTGTTATGGGACAACATTTCAAATTTTGATATTTTTGAAAAGATTAACATTTTTATAGAGTTTCCTTATTAATTTACTTATTGTTAAAGATATTTTCTCAGCCATTAGAGTGAGAAGGAGTTTAAACTTTATATACATGTCTAAAACTTACTTGATTTGCAATCATGAAAAACTGTAAAATCCAAATGCTCATAGGCAACCCTGTGTATAATATACTAAAATAAAATTCCCATTTCTCTTGGGAATGGAGGCATTTATGTTTAAGTGTGTCTTAGTGCAACACTGAGAACAGTATTGTACAATGTATGTGGCATTGTTCAATGAGTTTACTTTTTCCAAAGAGAAAAGAACATTTCTTCTGTTGGTAGAAACACTCGAGATTTAGACACATGAAAATGAAAAATGGAAAACAATAAATGTAAATAAAGCATTACTGTAGCCTTTTTCTTATTGCTTTCTCACCATTTTTACAGTCAGAGGCTGATGACAAATAGTTGTTTCACTGCGGCAATGAAGAGCAGAATTGTTTTCGTTTTTTAAAATCAGTCCTTTAGAGAGTAAATTTTTAAAAATCACAAGTCAAAGGAGAGTCTGGAAAAAAAAAGTGCACATTGTTTTCTTGATATAACACAGATGTCTAAAGTAGTTCCCTGTTCAGAGGATTTTTTCAGTGCAATGTGGTTTTAGAAAGTTACTATGTTTAAGTAAGGTAATGTATTTTTTTTTTAATGTCAGGAAAAATTGCCAATGACTTGAAAATGGGCAAAATGAAATCCTGGTTTCTTTTGAGTGCAGGCTTGCTTTGTTCAGTGAATTGTCTGGAGATTATTTGATTCCATAGGGGTGTGCAACTTCGCTTTTGATTAGCAATTTAACAGCTCTGGAGGTAGAAGATAACTTGTAAAATACACTGATGCTGACAACAATTAGAATTATTCATGATTTTGATGACGTGAATGAATTTTATGCCGCAGAGAATACAAATTTCTGTATTTAAACTCTCATTTGAACTGATTTTCATGTCTATTGGTTCATTCATTCATTAGTTAACCAAAATATTTGATAAGTGTTCATTTTATGTTTGTATGTGAGTCATAATTTTATCTCTTTTGAAAATTATACTTTAGCACTAATATTAAATGAACTAAGGACTGGAAGAACCAGAAGTTAAGAAGAGAGAAAGTTAGTCTTAATGCATGCTCAGATGCATCATACTGTTTTAGGCTTCTCGCTCCTCCCTTCTATCTGTGCAAAGCACTGAATGCAATTTTGTTTTTATTTAATTTAAATAAGCCAGGCTTTTAAAATGTTAGAATGCAGGCACTTTCCCCTCTAGAGTGATTGAGTTCACTTTGCAGAGATTTAGAACTATTTATTTAGATGCATATAGGGTTGGAGGAATGAATAGGGAGGAGGTGTCAAAAACTTGGAAAGAAATGAGAGAAAGAATGACTTCCTTGGGACAGAATCTTGGTAGAGCTCTCTCCATTGCCTCCATCCTTTCTCATCATTCGGCTTTGTTTGTGGCTGCCAGAATAATTAAAGGAGTGGAGAAGTAGATTCTGTTACTATCTTGCCTTTAAGCTTTGCACTCAGGTTGATTAATGCTTTCTTTACACTTGCACTGAGCTGCTCTACATTCCTTTGTAAGTAATACTAATTAGATAGAACAAGCAGCCAGTGCTTCCAGAGCTGGTGTTTGAGCCAGAGTAACTCCTGCGAGATTATAATGTTGCTGGATGCAACTAAACAGAAAATTAATATGCAAAAGTCATATTCTTTTATTTTTCATTTTAACAAATATTCATTGAGAACCTACTATCGCATTACAGCTAGCTGAGGAAAAGATTATTCCAGTGAAGCTCTTGATATGGCAGCCTTCGTTTACATTCAGAAAAGGCAAGGAGACTAATTTGACTGAAACAAAGTAACCATAGGAAGAATAACAACAGATGAGGTCAGGGAAGTGAATGAAGTACATATAACGCAGGGTTATCACAGTATTTGCTTAAAAAGAAACTCCCCTTTTTTCTCCCTTTTATTTAGATATATGCCATTGGATGGTTTTGAGCAGAAAATAATACATGATCTGACCTAATTTTAAAAATATAACTCCACTAGTGTGTTAGGAAAACACAGTAGAAGGCAAATGATAGAAGTGGGGAGCCTTGTAAATTATAAGGAAGAATTGACTAAGGCTTGGACTGGGCTGTTAGCAGAGGAAGTAGTCATAGTTCATAGGTTGGATGCAGTCTATGAGAAATAGACAGGAGTCAATGTTGTTTAAATTTTTCACCTAAGGAGCTAGAGAAATGGAGCTGTCTTTTGCTGAATGAAGAATAAGATAGCAAGAGCAGTTTTCTCAGGAAATGGCTGGGATTAAGAGTAGAGTTTTTAGTATATTGAAGGTGAATTGCCTATCAGCATTCAAGTGAAAATACTGAGCGAGTACTTGGACATAAGAGTGAAATTCAAGGGTGACTCAGCAACATTTAATTTTTTAAAAATAGAATTATAATTTACATATAATAAAACACATAAGTTTTAAGTTTGATGAGTTTTTATTATATTTATGTAACCAATATCCATATAAAATTTTCAAACATTTCCATTATTCCAAAATGTTTCCTAGTGTCCTACCTAATATTACCCACGCTGACAACTCTGCTCTTGGGACAATTACTTTCTGACTTCTATTACCATAGATTGCTTTTGCCTATTCGAGAAATTTGTAAGTGTAAAATTATAGTTACGCATTTTTTATCTTTGATTCATTTGCTCTCCATAATAACTAAGATTTTTATATTACAGCATTTATAAATTATATTTGTGTATAGAAACCTGTTTGATCACCACAACTCTAAAAAGTCTCAGATTTTGCTGCAAGGATTCTGCATAAACAACAAATCTAAAAACTCATTAGCGAGAAACAAACTGTTTTTCACTGATGGGTTGGTAGGTAGCCTGGGATTCTTCTTGGCTCACCTAAGCTTGACTGTCCTTAGGTTTAATCCTGATCCACATATTTGTCCTTTGGAGACCAAGGCAGAAGAGTGATAGCTGCTTGAAGCAGTCACAACCCTTTCTACGGTAGATAGCAATGCGTCCAGTATTGGTGGGTTCCTGGTCTCACTGACTTCAAGAATGAAACTGCAGACCCTCGCGGTGAGTGTTACAGTTGTTAAAGATAGTGTGTCCGGAGTTTGTTCCTTCTAATGTTTGGACATGTTCAGAGTTTCTTCCTTCTGGTGGGTTTGTGGTCTCGCTGGCTTCAGGAGTGAAGCTGCAGACCTTCCTGGTGAGTGTTACAGTGCTTAACGCTGCACGTCTGGAGTTGTTTGTTCCTCCTGTCCAGAGTTGTTCATTCCTCCCAGTGGGTTCGTGGTCTTGCTGGCCTCAGGAATGAAGCTGCAGACCTTTGCAGTGAGTGTTAGGGCTCATAAAGGCAGTGCAGACCCAAAGAGTGAGCAGCAGCAAGATTTATTGCAAATAGCAAAAGAAGGAAGCCTCCACAGTGTGGAAGAGGACCCCACCTGGTTGCCACTGCTGGCTAAGGCAACCTGCTTTTATTCCCTTATCTGACCCCACTCACATCCTGGTCATTGGTCCATTTTACAGAGAGCTGATTGATTCGTTTTGACAGGGTGCTGATTGGTGTGTTTACAAACCTTGAGCTAGACACAGAGTGCTGACTGGTGCATTTACAATCCTTTAGCTAGACACAAAAGTTTCCCAAGTCCCCACCAGATTAGCTAGACACAGAACACTGAGTGTTGCATTTACAATCCTTTAGTTAGATACAGAGCACTGATTGGTGCATTTACAATTTTTTTTTTTTTTTTTTTTGAGAGGGAGTCTTGCTCCGTTGCCCAGGCTGGAGTGCAGTGGCCGGATCTCAGCTCACTGCAAGCTCCGCCTTCTGGGTTCACACCATTCTTCTGCCTCAGCCTCCCGAGTAGCTGGGACTACAGGCGCCCGCCACCTCACCCGGCTAGTTTTTTGTATTTTTTTTTAGTAGAGACGGGGTTTCATCGTGTTAGCCAGGATGGTCTCTATCTCCTGACCTTGTGATCCGCCCGTCTTGGCCTCCCAAAGTGCTGGGATTACAGGCTTGAGCCACTGTGCCGGGCCAAGCATTTACAATTCTTTAGCTAGACATAAAAGTTCTCCAAGTCCCCACCAGATTAGCTAGACACAGAGCACTGATTGGTGCATTTACAATCCTTTAGCTAGACATAAAAGTTCTCCAAGTCCCCACCAGACGAGCTAGATACAGAGTGCTGATTGGTGCATCCACAAACCCCTGAGGGAGATACAGAGTGCTGATTGGTGCATATACAATCCTCCAGCTAACATAAAAGTTCTCCAAGTTCCCACCTGCCTCAGGAGCCCAGCTGGCTTCACCTAGTGGATGGCACGCAGCGGGTGGGGCAGAGCTGCCCTCAGTCCAGCCCCTGTCCCACACTCCTCAGCCCTTGGGCGGTGGATGGGACTGGGCGCCGTGGGGCAGGGGCCCGCACCCATCCGGGAGACTCTGGCCGCATGGGAGCCCACAGCAGGGCGGGGCTCGTGCATGCCGGGCTGCAGGTCCCAAGCCCTGCCCTGTGGGGAGGCGGCTGAGGCTGGGCGAGAATTCGAGTGCCGAGCGCGCAGGAAGACAGTGCTGGGGCACTCGGTGCACCCTCCGCAGCTGCTGGCCCGGGTGCCAAGCCCCTCACTGCCCTGGGCGTCTGTGCCCGCCAGCCGCTCCCAGTGCGGGGCCTCCTGAGCCCGCGCCCAGGAGCTTCAGCTGGCCGACGGGCACGGCGCGCAGCCCCAGTTCCCGCCCGGTCCTCTCCCTCCACACCTCCCCGCAAACAGAGGGAGCCTGTTCTGGCCTCGGCCAGCCCAGAGAAGGGCTCCCACGGTGCAGTGGCGGGCTGAAGGGCTCCTCAGTCGCCGCCCGAGTGGACGCAAAGGCCGAGGAGGCGCCGAGAGCGAGGGCTGCTAGCACGTTGTCACCTCTCAGCAGCAGGGCAAAAATACCAGCGGAAACTTGGAGCTGATGTATTTCATGTCTTCCCAACATCCCCATGGCTGATGCAGGTAACCTGGCTAAGCGCAAAGTTAATGCAGTGGGGAAACGTAGTCCTCCCAAGGTGTTAGAGAGAAAGGGAAATGAATGGTTGTGAAAAAAAATAATTTGAGCTTACAGGTGAGCAGGGGAAAAGTACTAATCATTATTTACATGAACTAGAAAAACAATACTCATCTCAGAGGATATAAGTGATTAATTTAATATTATAGTACAAATGAGACCCAAACACTGATTTTGTGACATTTAATCTAATATTACATCATGTAATTACTTTTGTTAATAACATTAGGCTTGGAGAGTGAAGAGAAAAAAATATTTTGGACCAATATAAAAGAGAGGCTAGAAGACTGCAGAAATCTAAGTAAGACATGATAAAATCCTGCAGTCATTCTTACTCTTAAAATACTCCTCAATTTGCTAGAAGAGAAAAAGCTTATACAATGGAGAACAAAGTTTTCTCTATTCTTTAGGTGTATTTGTTACCATCCCTGAGGAACGATAAGGTGTACTAGAGGATAGGGTGCTGGTTTTCTAACCAGCTGATGGCTTTAAAATGAAACAAACAGATTACCTTGTGACCTTTTTCTGTGGCATTTTTTTTTCAGTCACCAGGATGCTCGAAATGAATGCAGTTATAAACACTGATGAGTATAAAGTTATTTTAATTTAAGAAGTTGAAGTTGATCTTCAGGACATTTGAAGCATCCTGGTCAGTAGGAGCAGTTAAGGAAGCAGTGACTGTAAAGGAATGATAGCTGGACATGAATGATAGCTATCTGAATTTAGGTCCTGACAGAACATTCATGCCACTTTAGAGGAAAGAAGAAAGTATGGAGAGCTAAAGAGGTGTAATGAGAAAATTTGTGGTAAGAACTAAAACAGGAGTGAATGGATCTAGACAAATCACATTTTGAGACCACAATTTCCATTAAAGAGGATAGTTTGTGTTCCACAGCAGAGGGAAATATTAAAAATAAGTTGGGGCCAGATGTTGAAAGGCCTTTAAAAAGATCGGATTATCAAATTTGGACAATACTTTGTAGGCACAAAGTTGTTACTCTAATTTTAGAATATGTGCCAGATGCTAAAGATTATTTTAAGATAAATAATCTAATAATAATGTTAAAAATTATTAAAGAATACAATTTGAAATCAATGAGATCAGTTAGGAAACCGTTTACTAATTAAGGTGTAATTTATAGTCAGAAGCAGTGGAAAGCAATGAATAGCTTTGAGAAATGTTACAAATTTATAATTTACAAACTATGGGAAATAATTGAAGATTAATGGTTGGGAAGAAGATGAAGTTAAAAAATAAATCATTGAAATTTATTTTAGTCTTAGTAAGAAAATGCTGATTCCATATGACTTTGTAAGTGGGGAGAGACTCTGTGTGTGTGTGTGTGTGTGTGTGTTTGTGTGTGATATTTTATTGTATTTAATATTGCTTAAAGAGAGATTATGTTAAGGCTATTTAAAATTAGCTGACATGTGCAGATGCAAGTATACAGTGCTGGAAAACAGAATGTGAGTTTTACAAAAAGTAATAAAGTAAATAGAGTGCTTATTTAGAGGCTCTGAGGACGCAAAAAGAAATAAAATAGATTTTTTTTTTATTCAATGAAACATCCCTAAAACACTACAGAGCAAAATTTAGTGTACAAGTAGATACATCTTGGAAATCATTCATGTCAATTTAGTCTTTAAATTATTATGCCTAACACAGCGAATTGGTCATCATAAGCACATTGTTTTCCCCTTGTGGAGCAGTTTTACTCACAGCAGCTCCAACAGCATAAATCCCAAGGAATCCTGTCAAGTATGACATGAGTGAAGTCCAGATTAACTTATTTTACCTTAATTTACAGATAGGATTATATATCTGATGGATGTCTTAGCAACACATTATAGAAATATTTTTTCTATTGTTACAGATTCATTACTTTTTGAAGGAGGAATATTGTTTTTCATTAGTTCAATCAGTGACTTATTGAACACATTCTATATGGAAAGCATTGAGTTAGATCCTAGTGATACAGAGGCAGAAAATACATGAAGCTCAAAGTTTAGTATGGAAATAAAATAGATGAACAATTACAACAGAGTTCGTGAAAAATGTTATGATGGAGTTATACTCAGTGTGCTGTGGGATTTCGGCAAACAGGTTTCAAACTGAGATTAGGAGATCAATGTTTGAAGGATAAATGGGAGTTAGAAACAGCTAAAGTAGAAGGGAATTAAGAGCAAAAAAACATTCTTGATGCAGGAAACAGACTGCATGCAGGAATGAGAGGTGTGTGGAGAATTTAAAGCAGTTCAGTATGCCTAGGTGAGGAATGAATGTGAGGCAATGGTAGAATATAAAGGATCCCAGAGAACTTTCAACTCTCCTTTATTCACTTTGCCTATGTTTCTTTCCAATACATTCTCCATCTCTTGGAAGGTTCAACATCTCCAAGTATCTTCTTGTACACCCAGGAAAACAGAATTGGTGATTCTTCTCAATTTATTATGAGGTTAAGTTCCAATATACGTATTTTAAATTGAAAACATCGTAAGTCAAAAATACATTTGATACCCTGCAGAGTCTCAGTTGTTTACACTCTTGATTGTTTAGCTCACTAGAAGCTGTGGCCTGCTGTCACTGCCCGGTATCTTGACAGAGTATTGTACTGCATTTCACTAACCTGACAGACCAAAATTCAAAATTTGAAGTTATGTTTTCTGCTTAATACATATGAATTTCACACTATCATAAAGTCAGACAATTAATTTGAACCATTATAAGTCACAGATTATTTGTAGTGATCATCATAGAATATTAAAGTTGGAGAGAGACTTTAAATATCATATATTAAAACTAAATTCTCCAGATAAATATATTTACATATATAAAATTCAATGTTCACATTATAAGTCATAAAAGGAAGTTCAAATATAACTAAAAGCTAAGACTTTCTGCTCTAATTTCATATTGCTTAATAAGGAAGTTGTTGAATTTCCTATTTTTCATTCACATTTACAACCAACTTCGTGGATTGCTTTATTCAACCTTAAATACCAGCTACTGGATGAAACTACTTCACGAAACCTCTTTTTAGAGTAAAACTTCAACCTCCCAGCTTTGTTCCACCCAGTTAGGACTCTGTAGTTAGAAAATCCTTGATATTTTAAAATTCATTTACTAGTAAAGGTTGATAGACATTTTTGAGGCCTAATTATTATTGATAAAAGTATACATACTTGAATCATTACCTATGAATGGGTGACCATATATCTTGTTTTTTGATTTTGTTTTGGGTAAGGCCCAGTTTACTACGGGAGTTCTAGGCATAATTATTAATAGCTAACTATTTCAGTCTCTATAACATAACATTCAAATTTGGACAATAAATTATAAAGATATCTTTGTCAGTCAGCCGAGTCACTTTTATAGTCTGCATAATGGTCTTGAAAAATTTCACACAATTATATTTTAAGACATAATTTCAATCATTCCATAACCAAGATATATGAACAATACAAGATAGGGTACATATCATATAAGCATGCTTATCTCATCATCAGTAAACAAGAAACACTCTAAACTTGTAGAGGCCAGGAGGATGCTCTCCTACTGCATTTATCCTAGAACAAGCTCACGGGAGGTATGACCATAAGTTGTATCTGGGACACTTCTAATAGAACATTTGGAAAGTCGATGTGGTCTTTGAGCTTTCCGAGGAGCTTTTAAAGAATTGACTGATTTTCTACGCCTTTAACTGTGCAAAATGTATATCTTCTTTTATATCTTAGCTAAAATATCTCCCACTGCCATTTCTCACACAGTGTGAGAGGGAACTTAGCAGAGAGTGAAAATCCCTAGATAGTAATCTACTGTCAGGCTAACAGCTTCCACATAACAGTTATTTTTGCTTTACCCACGAAGCTGCTCTGGGCTTAATGCCTCCCTTTACTGAAGAACCAAATTTAACCTCCTCAGAACCACGATAACTTTTGTGAGTGTTTTCCATTTTGGGGGTGACTTATTCAGGTACAAAAGCTATTGAGCTGCTTTAAAACATAGTTTCTTCTTTTCTGAAATACAATCATCCTTGTTTCAGAAAAGAAAACAAAACTCTCTTCAACAGAGATTAATCAGTTGTACATTCATGAGTGTGTTTAATAAATTGGAGAAAAAAAGAGAACTATAAGAAATAGATGGTAACTTACATACTTAACAGAAAGATTTTAGGTACCTCTTCAAGAATGTGTCAGCTTACGTTAAATCTTTCAGAATTGAGGCACCATTAAACTTAGCAATATCCTAACATATGTGTTTCACAATGAATAGTTCTACAGCAAATAAATTTTGGAGTGAACTTATGGTAGAGATATTAATATATTTAGATACTTTATAGTAAGCAGTTTTTAAAAAATAATAGATTGCATATACTGGAAATAATTAGAACAATGACATAATTGATAATGCAATGCTTTTCCTAAAAGAGTCTTGGTGGATTTTCTATAGATGTCAGATACAATTCAATTACACTCAGCAACAACACTGTCTTTACTAAAATCTATCTACTCAAGTTCTTAAAAATTATTTTCCATTGAAGTGTATTTAACCTGAGCTTCTACATGCATATTTTAATACACTTTTCTGAAAGATGTCTATAAAGATAAATAGCAATCCAACGTGTCAAGAATCATTTTGCTAAAAGTTGCTAGGAGTAGTTGTAGAGGTCAACTACAGTTTATGTTAAAAGCGTTCAGAAACTAGAAAGGAAGATCATCTGATAATTATTGTGGATATATATTTTTAAAGGAAATAAAAGCATAACATGTTTCCACTAGTGTCAGATTGCATGGACTAACAAGATCTCATTTGTCAACAATATCCTGCTGTTCAAAGTTTGTTCTTGACATCAGCTCACTGCACTCTCTAAAAGCACACATTGCCTCCACTAATTTAGCCAAGTGACTTTCTCAGTCAGGCTTATCTGTGACCCATATACAGTTATTTAGCAAACATGGTCATTGGCACACCTAGTGACCTGCCAGCACAACAAATAATAATTTGCAAATTGGCACCAGGAGAGCTGAGTGAATCCCAGGATGTCAAACTGTCTCAATGAAAGACTCTAGCAGACATCAACCAGTGTGGTTCAGTGTAGAACAGACTTTTTTTTTTTTTTTTTTTGAGATGGAGTTTAACTCTTGTTGCCCAGGTTGGCATGATCTTATCTCACAGGAACCTCCGTCTCCCGGGTTGAAGTGATTCTCCTGCCTCAGCCTCCCAAGTAGCTGGAATTACAGGCATGCACCATCACGCCCAACTAATTTTGTATTTTTAGTAGAGATGGAGTTTCTCCAGGTTGGTCAGGCTGGTCTCGAACTCCCAACCTCAGGTGATCCACCCACCTCATCCTCCTGAAGAGCTGGGATTACAGGCGTGAGCCACCGTGCCTGGTCTGGAACAGGTCTTTTAAAGAAAAGAGTCAGCAAGTACGTAGCTCACTGTCTTCTTGCTATCTCATAGAAAGTCAAGCATGTGCTAGTTCTGATTTAGAAGCACCGTGACTTTGTATAAACTGAAGAGAGACCCAGCCCTTGACCCCTTTCCCTTTCTATAGGATGTTTTTCTTTTTATTAGCCCTTTGAAAAGAATGGGAACTTGGGAGATTTGGTGCCACAAAAGGCTTTTGCTAAAAATCTGATAGAGAGTTTTTAAATTATATAATTATCTGTGTATGTGTGTGTGTGCATGTGTGTTTGTCTCTACACACACACTCATACACACACTACATTTCACTTCATTATATAGCACATAGTATGTGTGACAGCACAAGAAATACTAGCAACTTTGGCAGGGTGCATTAACTTTTCCAGCAATACTCCAAACAAATTAAAATAAAAATAATAGTTAAAATAATAACAATAAATACATGACTTGTCAATTAAAATATCACTAGAAATCATTGTAATGTCTATTGATTCTTAGTTTAAACTCCATGATACTATTTTTGTAAATACATCTTTCAGACAATTACACATGCCAACTGGATTTACACGTCTATGGATACTTTTGGAGTTGCCACAGTGTCAAAGAAATGCCTAGGAAAAGAAAGAATCAAAATCCATATAGAATACTACAAGAAAAGAGAAAATCCAATAAAAACCCTACCCAGGCCATTCACAAAGTTGAAGAAAATGAAAACACTTCATCAATATTTAAAATAGTTAAATGAGCATTTAGACTTTCCAAAAAATCTAATACACAGAATTTTAAAACTCTGATATGAAATACATGAAACAGTAAGAAATACAATAAGAATTAATTAAACTAAGGAAGACAAGGAAAATGTCATAAATGAAGAATAAACTGTGAGGTACCCAAAATATGTATGTTTAAAAAAGCATAACATAATTTTGCACTGCAATACACAAAAAAACTTTAAAACATAGGTTATGTGTATTACTTCATAGGAGGATCCATTTGACAAAAATTGACTTCAGTGGAGATGAACAGTTTAAGCACATAAATTTACACAGAAAACTAAATAAGAAAATGTGTAAAGGAACACCCTACTCAATAATTAAAAATAGAGGCAGAGTTGGGTGCACATATACACAAAGCCTCAAATTGTTTTACATTCCATAAAGCCAAAATTTTAGAGACAAGAAAGTGTTAATAGTACATAAATTGTGTTAGAGAAAGGAAAATGAAAGAAACTTCCACATGATATAAAGTGAGTATGAAATTTATAATTAAAGATAATAAAGTTGGAACAGAAATGCAGACCAATATTATACATAAATATTGATGAAAATATTTTAATAAAATGTTGATAAACAGAATCAATCATAATAATGAGAAAATACAAAATGAAGTGGGTTCATATGAAAAATGCAAAGATATTGCAATAACATGAAATATTTTAATATAATGTGTTATACTAATATTTCTAAGGAGAAAAGTATGTCTTCCTAAAGCCTGTAAAAAATTTTCTCACTTTGTTCTACAATTATTACTCATTAAGGTTTCTGGAAAGTAAGAATAAGTGGCTACTTCTTCAACATTATAAAATGTATGTTTATATCTCAGTTTTAAATCCAGCATTCTACTTAATGGAAAAACACTAGAGCCTTTCTCTCTATGGTTAGGGACAAGACAAAGATGCCCCAAATCTCCAGTTATATTTAATATTGTACTACAGGTATTACTCATTGTAGTTAGTAGGAATAAAAAATGAAGAAATAAGAATTGAAATAAATATTTTTTTAAAAATTTGAAGATGATACAAATGAATACCTGGAAAAACATAGAGGATTAAAAAGGCTGAAACAGTAAGATAATTCATCAGGAGAGTAGAATATAAAGTTAACATGAAAAATATTTATAATAATTACCATTTAAAAGATACAATGAAAAAGAAGACCCCATTGAAAAATAAACAGAAATATAAAATTTGTAGGAAGAAGCTTAACTAGATATTTTGAAATCTGTATGAATAAACTAAATCATTTCTAAAGCCACAAAGGTAGACTTGAAGAAAAAAAAATCACTTACCTGCTTTTGGTCAAAACATTTAAGTTTTCACTAAGTTATAAATTTAATAAGAACTTCATAAAACTGCCAGTAAAATTGTTATTTCATGATCTAATTAATACCAAATTTCATAGAAAAAAAATAGAGACAATAATATCTATGAAGACACTTTAAAAAAGGAAGAATCATGAAGTTTGGCTAACACCATCAATGTTTAAAATATACTATAAAGGAAGTTTGGACAAACAAAGAGAAAACAGGGTCATGTCTATATAGAGGAAAGACCCTTGAGGACACAAGAAGATGGCCATCTGTAAGCCAACTGCAAAGATAGAGACCCAAAGAGAAACCAGTTCACCTAGTTGCTTAGTCTTGGCCTTCTGGCCTGCGATAAAATAAATTGTGATAAAATAAAACACAACTGTGATAAAATAAACTCCTCTTGTTTTATCCAACTACTCTGTGATATTTTGTTACAGCAGCTCTAGAAAACTAATAGAGGTAGTATTTCAAATTATTTGCTAATAATGTTTTCTAACATAGAATTTGAAATATTAAAAATGCTCTCTAAATAAGGCTGAAAATTCACATACAATTAAAGACAAGATAATAAATTTTGTTCCAAAATCTCAAATATTTTGCATGACCAAAATAAAAACAACTTATGAATGTCATAAGACGATTACCAATGGGAATAAAATATTTGTGATATATGTAATATAAAGGCTAATGTTCCTAACACTGAAAAAATACTGAGAGGAAAAAAGTATTATAATCATGAAGAAAATTAGGTAGAAAACAGCAGACAAATTACAAAAGAAACACAAAATCACCTTTGAAAATGTGAAAACATGTTTCACTTCATTCATACTAAAGTAAGTAAGTATTAGACTGTGTTGACACATCACACTAAATGGGCAAAAGCTGGCAGCATTCCTCTTGAGAACTGGAACAAAACAAGGATGCGCACCCTCACCACTCCTATTCAACGTAGTACTAGAAGTCCTGGCCAGAAAAAATCAGGCGAGAGAAAGAAATAAAAGGCATCCATATAGGAAAATAAGTGAAAATATCTCTTTTAGTTAGATCTTCTTGTTGAACTCTTTACTATTATGTAATGCACTTCTTTGTCTTTTTGATCTTAGTTGGTTTAACTTCTGTTTTCTCAGAAACTAGGATTGCAACTCCTGCTTTTTCTGTTTTCTGTTTGCTTAATAGATTTTTCTTCATCCCTTTATTTTGAGCCAATATGTGTAATGCATGTGAGATGGGTCTCTTGCAGACAGCATACCAGTGGGTCTTGGTTCTTTATCCAGATTGCCACTCTGTCCTTTAATTGGGGCATTTAGCCCATATGCATTTAAGGTTAGTATTGATATGTGCGGATTTGATTCAGTCATAATGATGTCAACCGGTTATTTTGCAGACTTGTTTATGTGGTTGCTTTACAGTGTCACTCATCTGTGTGCTTTGATTTGTTTTTGTAGAGGGTGTTAATGGTCTTTCCTTTCCACATTTAGTGCTTCCTGTAGGAGCTCTTGTATGACAGGTCTGGTAATTCCTTCAGCATTTGCTTCTTTAAAATAATCTTATTTCTCCTTCATTTATGTAGTTTAGTTTCACCAGATATGAAATTCTGGATTGGAAATTATTTTCTTTAAGTATGTTCAATATTGTCCCCCAATATTTTTGGGCCTGCAGGGTTTCAGCTGAGAGGTCTGCTGTTAATTTGATGGACTTCCCTTTGTAAGTGATTTGCCTTTTCTCTCAAACTACCTTTAAATTTTTTTCTTTCATTTTGACCTTGGAGAATCTGATAGTTGCATGTCTCAGAGGATTATCTTCTTGTAAATTATCTTACTGGGGTTCTCTAAATTACTTGAATATGAATGTTGGCCTCTCCAAATAGGTTGGGGAAGTTCTCATGGATGATATCCTGAAATATGCATTCCAGGTTGTTTCCATTCTCCCCATCTCATTCAGGGACAACAGTCAGTTGTGGATTCAGTCTCTTACATAATCCTACATTTTTCTGAGGTTTGCTTCATTCCTTTTCATTTTTTTCTATGTTTGTCTACCTGTCTTATTTCAGAAAGCCAGTTTTTAAACTCTGAGATTCTTTCTTCCACTATGTATGTTCTGTTAATATTTGTGATTGCATTATGAAAGTCTTGTGGGGTGATTTTTCAGCTATGTCAGGTTGGTTACATTCTTTTCTATACTGACTATTTCGTTTGTCAGGTCCTGCATTGTTTTATTGTGATTTTTAGCATCCTTGAATTGGTTTCAATGTACTTCCTTAGCTCAATGATTTTCATTTCTATCCATATTCTAAATTATATTTCTGTCATTTCAGCCATCTCATCCTGGTTCAGAACCCTTGCTGGAGAGGTGTTGTGGTCATTTGGAAGAAAGAAGGAGCACTAACCTTTTGAGTTTTCAGTGTTCTTGCATTAATTCTTTCTCATCTTTGTGGACTTGTCTGCCTTCTATCTTTGAAGCTGCTGATCTTTGGATTTTTTTTTATCCTGTTTGGTGATCTTGAGTGTTTGACTGTGATGTAAGGTGGATTTAGCTGAGTGGCTTCATTTCTGGGAGATTTTAGAGGGGCAAACTCTGCTCCCAACTCCTGGACTGCATACTATAATTCTGGGGGAATTGTATTCACCTCCAGCTTTAGTCTCTGGCTCCTTGTGGTTTGTAGTCCACTGCACTGGGGGGCCTGAGGTGCAGCAGCTGCAGCAATGTGATACTGGATGCCAGAATACCTCCCTTTCTGTGAGCACTCACCACAGTGGTGGACGCAACACAGCTGGAGGGGCAGGGGTCTACTGCTGGAGACTGTGTGAGTAGTTGCTCTGAAAGTGTTGTTGACTTGGGGGCAGAGTGCTGGCAGACACAGGGATGAGTGCCATCTCTGCTTCCAGCAAGCAGAAGTAATCGCTCAGGGTGTGAGAGGATCTGCTGGTTTCTGGGCAGTCTCAGTGGAAGGGTGAGGTGCTTGCAGGGGTAGGGCTTCCTGGCTCTGTGCCCTCCAAGGATCCCTCTGCAATGGTGCTTGGTAAGGGAATGGGAGCTGACTTCACTCCCACATATTGGAGGGACAAGTAAAGCAAAACCTGCCTGTGCAGAAATGCACCACTATAGCAATATGGGGAGTTGCTGTGGGCCTTGGAGAAGCTGCAGTATGGGAAGGGAACATACAGGATGGTGTGTGGCCATAGGGGCTGCCTTGATAGAGTTCTTCACCAGTCAGGTGAAGTTCACTGGCAGAGAAGCTATGGTGCAGGCCCCAGGGCACCCAAGAGTGCCCTGCAAGCAGATGTGGCTAGGCTGGAGCCAGTAGACCAAGGGGTGCTCAGGTTGGACAAGCCTAGTCTGATGATGATCCCCTCTCTTATGGGAGCAAGTTGAGTCATCCCTCTAGCCATGCTTCACTACAGATGCTCCCTCACTGAACCTTCTGGGGACCACCTCAGTTGGTTTGTTGCCCTTAACACTTCCCTAAGCAGCTCCCCCTGCCACCTTCAGCATCTGTGTTGGTTGAGGAGTTCCCTCCTGCTGGGGTTCCAGAGGCCCATGGTGAGAATGGGTTGCTTCTTGCCAGTTCAACTCACCTGTCACCCTGGAGCTGTTGTGGTCCAAAATGAGTCATGGTGTGCGATAGCCCCATAATGTTTTCCCAGCTTTCTCTCCCTTCACACCAGCTACTGTGTCCTCCTTCTTTCCACTCTCGCCACTTTCCCTCTGAAGATCGTTGAAATCATGCCAGTCATCTCAGTTTCTTCTTGAGAGCCATTCTACTTGTCAGCATTTAGTTGCCGTCTTGCTAAAACCCCCCAGTAGCACTTCCATACACCAAAAACGTTCAGGCTAAGAGCTAAATCAGGAACACAATGCTATTTTCAAGGCGCACACACACACACAAATACCTAACCAAGGAGATATATACATAACAGAAGAGGTGACATATTTCTATAAGAGCTACAAAACACTGCTGAAAGAAATCATAGATGACACAAAAATATGGAAAAACGTTCCATGCTCATGGATTGAAAGAATCAATATTGTTAAAACAAACATACTGCCCAAACCAATCTACAGTTTCAGCACTATTTCTATCAAACTAACGATGGCGTTTTTAAAAACAACTGTTTTGAAATTCATATGGAATCAAAAATGAGCCCAAATAGCCAAATAAATTATAACCAAAGAGAACGAAGTCAGCAGCATCACACTGCCTGATTTTGAACTATACTATAAGGCTACAGAAACTAAAACAGCATAGTATTGGTGCAAAAGTAGAAACATAAGCTACTGGAACAGAACAGAGAACACAGAAATAAAGACATACCCCAGCAGCTATCTCATCTTTGACATAGTTGACAAAAGTAAGCCATGAGGAAAGGATTTTCTTTTCTTTTTTTCCTGTCTTTTTTTTTTTTTTTTTTTTTTTTGAGACAAAGTCTCACTCTGTCCCCCAGGCTGGAGTGTAGCGGTGCAATTTTGGCTCACTGCAAGCTCTGCTCCCAAGTTCACGCCATTCTGCCTCAGCCTCCCGAGTAGTTGGGACTACAGGCACCCACCACCATGCCTGGCTAATTTTTTTTTCAATAAATGCTGCTGAGATAGCTGGCTAGCTATATGCAGAAGGATGAAAGTCGACTCCTACCTTTCATCATATACACATACAAAAAAGTAACTCATGATGGATTAAATATTTAAATGAATACCTAAAGTGTAAGAATCCAGAGAAAAAACTAGGAAAAACCATAGTAGGTATCAATTGGTTATGAGAGAACTCAAAAACAATTGGAAAAAACTCTGAAATATTGACAAAAGACTCAATTAAAAATGGATAAAAGACATAAACAGATATTTCTGAAAAGAAGACATACAAGCAGCCAACAGACATATACAAAAACCTCAACATCACTAACCATCAGATAAGTGCAAATCAGAACCATAATTAGATACCATCTCACACCAGTCAGAGTGGCTCTTACTAAAAAGGCAAAAACAGTTGAATTTGGGGAGGCTGCAGAATAAAGAGAATGCTTTTACACTATTGGTGGCAATGTAAATTAGTTCAGTCACTATGGGGAGAAGTTTGGGGATTTCTCAAAGAACTTAAAATAGAGCTATCATTCAACTTGGCTATCTCATTACTGGGTATATATTTAAACAAAATGTTGTACCAAAAAGACACATGCACTCCTATGTTCATTTCAGTACTATTCACTATAGCAAAAACATGAAAACAACCTAGTTGCCCATCAAGAGTTGATTGGACAAAGAAAATGTGCATATATACCATGGAATACTACACAGTCAAAAAAAGCAATGAAGTCATGGCCTTTGTAGCAGCAATGATGAAGCTGCAGGTCATTACCTATGCAAATCAGTGCAGGAAGAACAGAAAACCGAATTCAGCATGTTGTCACTTGCAAGTAAGGGATAAACTTTGGACACACATGAACATAATGATGGCAACAGTATACCCTGAGGATTACAAGACTGAGGAGGGTTGGAGGAGGACAAGGACTGAGAAACTTAACTATTGGGTACTATGCTCACTATATGTGTGATGGGAACATTCATATCCCAAATCTCAGCATCACATGATATACCCATACAACAAATGTGCACACGTACTGCCTGAATCTAAAATAAAAGTTGAAATTTAAAAACAACTCTAAAAAGACTGTATTGAAATACCATTTCTCACTTACCAGTTTCAGAAACTTGACAGTCATTTCTGTTGGTGAGACTGTGTTGACAAGTCACTGTTATATATTGTTGGTCATAAAGCAAAATAATAAAGCTTTGGAGTGGAATTTAGCCTAAAAGTGTATAATGTATATTAATAAAACCTAACCTAAAAGGGATCAGCATGTTTTAAAGTATGTGTATGTATGTGAGTGAGCGTGTATGAGAGAGAGAAAGAGGGATCAACAAATGCATCTGGGCTAAGGGCTTGTGAGTTCTCGGAATAATTTCATTAATGTTTTTATATTTTTAATTATTTCAATACAGATATAAAATGGAAACCATATAGAAGAACATATATGTTATTGGACTAGAAAAATATTTAAGCAAATACAATTTAAGAACATTGACAACTTGGGGGAAGAAACCTACAATGCATATAGCTAACTTAGTATTGATAATTATAATAAATAAATAAATAAGATTTATAAGTCAAAATGAAGACTAATAGAAAAGTAGGCTAAATATGGGAACTTAAGTCAGAAGATGTGAATGTCTTAAATTCCCTAAAAATATAACATTCTAAAAATTTGTAGTAATCAACAATATTAATTTTAAAGCAATGTTAGAATATTTTACATATATTTTTAATAACAAGATGCCAATTATTTTTTACAATGATCAACAAGAACTCTCAAATCTTACTGATAAAAGTGAATTGTAACAGTGATTTGGAACTCAATTTACAAATATCTAAAAGAATTAAAGTCTGTGTACTCTATGCTCAATAATTCTCTTTCCATATATACTCAAGAGAGCCTTTTCTTCACGTTATAAAGAAAGATCTATACAAGAATCTTAATTTATTGTGATATAAAAATTTTAATAAAGAACAAGCCAAACATTCATCAATTAGTAGAACAGATTAATAGTGGTGTAATCATATAATTGAAAACTACAGTGCAGTTAAAGAGAACGACTTAGAGCTATGCATGTCAACATAAATGAACCTCAAAAACTTAATTTTGGGGAAAAACATATTTCAGAATAATATATGCAGTAATATATGTTACAGAAAATCTAAAACTTAAAAACTCATAAAATAACACCATATATAGTTAATAGATTCAGGCATATGTAGAAAAAGCATAACAAGAAGTACATATAAAAAAATTTAGAAGAATGTTTGGAATGTGGAAAGGATAGAGTTTTCCTTAGAAATATTTTTAATATTTATTTCTGAAATAAACTTCTAAAATATGGGTGGTAGGATTATGGGTGCTTTCTATATTCGTTATACATTTTTCTAAGCATTTAATTTTTTATAACATTAAAGTACATTTGTAAATAAAAGGTAACTGTGGTCAGCATGTATGTTTTAATCTTGTTGAACCTGTATCTGATTTGTAATTTACCTGTCTTCCTTCCTCCCTTCCTTATCCAAAAAAACTGAAGTGTCCACTTTTCCTTCCTAAAGTCCTTAAAATCTACATCATAGCACTGCGTGGAGTAAGAGCAAATTGCTGTGAATTAGCTGGGATGAATCTAACGCCCAGTGTCACCTCTGTACTAGACAGAGAGCTAATAACTTCAGTAACTTTTCCAAGTTACTAAAAATTGCCTCATTTTCCTAACCTTTTGTGAACTACAGCTAGTAATGCTGTAACTCATTTTAGGGCATAATTTATATTGTCATGCTTTATAAATGAAACCAACCTTCGTATATATACTTTATTAAATTATGTTCCTTAGATGAATCACAGAAATACAATTTAAGAGAATAATCATATTTCAAAATTAATATGTAGAGGTCACATTCTCTATCATTTGAAGGTATGAGACTGAAGGTATGAGACTGACTGAAGATAGTCTTCTTGGAAAATTTTTCTGGCTTCCTTCCTTCCTTCCTTCCTTCCTTCCTTCCTTCCTTCCTTCCTTCCTTCCTTCCTTCCTTCCTTCCTTCCTTCCTCTCTTTCTGTCTGTCTGTCTGTCTCTCTCTCTCTGTCTTCCTATTTTTGATTAAATACCATGCCTTCTACTAAGATTCAAGTAAAATTTTGTACTGGATGTAACTCACAGAGATAAATTATCACAATGTTTTATATACTGTCCATACAATTATTTCTTAACCTTTTTTCAAGGTGCTTTTAACTTTACCATCTTCTGTTTCCAATACTCTCAATTATTTAAATTTATGTTTTAATTGACAAGTAATAATTGTGTCTATTTTTGGTGTACATTGTAATATTTTGATATATTTATTGTGGAATAGCTAAAGTGAGTTATTTAATATATGCATTACCTTACATTTTTTTTGTGTGGTGAGAAAACTTAAAATGTACTCCTTAGCAATTTTGAAGTATAGAATATATTGTTATTTACTGTAGTCACCATGACATACAATAGATTTCTTGAACTTACTCCTCTTGTTTAACTAAAATTTTGACCAATTTTTCCCAATACCTTCATTCTCTGGTCTCTGGAAAGCACCATTTTACACTCTATTTCTATGAGTTCCGCTTCTGTAGATTCCATATGTAAGTGGGATCATGTGATATTGGTCTTTCTGTACCTGGCATATTTTACTTAAAATGCCCTTCAGGTTCATCCATATTGTCACAAATTACAGGATTTCCCTCAATTTTAAGGTTGAATTATATTATCTTGGGCCTCTACACCACATTTTCTTTATCCATTCCTCTCTTGATAGACACAGGTTGATTCCATATCTTGGTTATTCTGAATAATGCTGCAATGAACTTGGGAGTGCAGATATCTCTTTGACATACTGATTTCATATCCTTTATATATATACCCAGAAGAGGGATTGCTGGATGATACAGTGGATCCATTTTTAATTTTTGGAGGAACCTCCATACTCTTTTTTAACAGGTGTGAGGTGATATTTTATTGTGGTTTTAATTTGCATGTTCCCGATGATTAGTAGTGTTCAACTGCTTATCATGTAGCTGTAGCCCTCTGTAAGTCTTCTTTTGATAAATATCTAAACAAGTCATTTTACCACTTTAACATCTGGTTATCTAATTTATTGTTACTGAATTGTGTTCTTTATATATTTTGGACATTAGCTCCTTATCTGATATTTGGCTAGCAAATGTATTTTTTTTTTTTTTTTTTTTTTTTTTTTGAGACGGAGTCTCGCTCTGTCACCCAGGCTGGAGTGCAGTGGCCGGATCTCAGCTCACTGCAAGCTCCGCCTCCCGGGTTTACGCCATTCTCCGGCCTCAGCCTCCCGAGTAGCTGGAACTACAGGCGCCCGCCACCTCGCCCGGCTAGTTTTTTGTATTTCTTAATAGAGACGGGGTTTCACCGTGTTAGCCAGGATGGTCTCGATCTCCTGACCTCGTGATCCGCCCGTCTCGGCCTCCCAAAGTGCTGGGATTACAGGCTTGAGCCACCGCGCCCGGCCGCAAATGTATTATCTTATTCTGTAGGTTGCCTCTTCACTTTGTTGTTTGTTTTCTTGGTTGTGCAGAAAATTTTTAGTTTGATGTAATTTCGTTTGTCTATTTTGGCTTTTGTTGATTGTGCTTCTGGGGTTATATGCAAAATAGCTTTGCCAAGACCAGTATCATGGGGCTTTTCTCTCATGTTTCTTTCTAGTGGTTTTATAATTTCAGGTCTTTTTTTTTTTTTTTCTTTTTTTTTTTTTTTTTTTTTGAGACGGAGTCTCGCTGTGTCGCCCAGGCTGGAGTGCAGTGGCGCGATCTCGGCTCACTGCAAGCTCCACCTCCCGGGTTCACGCCATTCTCCGAGTAGCTGGGACTACAGGCGCCCGCCACCACGCCCGGCTAGTTTTTTGTATTTTTTTAGTAGAGACGGGGTTTCACCATGTTAGCCAGGATGGTCTCGATCTCCTGACCTCGTGATCCACCCGCCTCGGCCTCCCAAAGTGCTGGGATTACAGGCTTGAGCCACCGCGCCCGGCCCAATTTCAGGTCTTATGCTTAATTCCTTAGTCTATTTTGAATTGATTTAATTCCATTTTATTCTAATCAGTTTGAAATTTCATGAGATTACAGAAATAATTTTTGATCTAATTTCTAATGGTTATACATTATTTTCTGTTATATGGAAAAGTTTGATCTTAGGCTTAACAATGAATTTGCTTTGTATTTCTCCTTTCAGGAAAATAGAGTAGATGTATATTTTCCTATTCTGTCTATAATGTATGGCCAAAATATTTGGGTATTATACATACAAAAAAGTTTAAGAAGCTTATGAAAGATAGAGAAAAGAAAATGACTGCCTAAAGAACTTGATATGTAAGGAATAATACAATGGTGAACTTTCTGTGTTTTCTTTTTGCCTTACGTATTCTAGATTTGGAGCTAAAGAAGGAGTAACCTAGAAATGCCAATAGGGACCATAAAACAAGTTTAAAAAAAGCAACAACAACAGCAACAACAAACAAACAGCAACAACAACAACAAAAACAAAATAAGAGAAGCCACATCTCTGTAGTCAATGACACGGTAATTCCTGAGACTGTTGACATAAAAGACCAATCCAAATTAATTAGATAGAACAATAGTAGAAATAAGGAAAACCCAAATATATTACCAGTTAGATTAACCTTGGAGAACTTGGGCTAAGGGTAAGAAAAATGGTTTCACATTTAGAAACTTATTGTTGGTTTTGTTTACATTTTTACTTTAATTTCAGACTCCATATTATTTTGCAAGATTCTACATGAGAGATTATAAAATAACAAAAATATTAAAAGGCTACAATTGCTTTAACACTGTATAAAAATACAGCACCATACTCCTTTGCTGGTTGCTTTTCAATCATTTTCTCACTCAATCCGCTCAACAGTCTACGAGAAAATCTCTCTTAATTATTTTTGAGTGACTGAGAAATACAAAAGTTAAACTAATTATCAAAAACAAATAGAAAACACTGGATTGAATTCAAGTATTTGTGATAGGAGAACCGAAAGTTTTAAATCCTATAATGCTGTCTGATAAATTACCTGAGATTTTTATGCTCCCATCCCCATTTTTTATCCCTCTTATTTTCAAGCATAGTTCTCTTTCTCCACCTTGCCCCACTTCTCCTCAACCTTCTCCTTGTCCTCCTTCTCTTTCTCTCTTTCTCTTGCATTTAATTACAGCCACTTTAACCACTTTATGTCTAGAACTGAACGAGCTGCTAGAAATAAAAGATTTTATGTGTTCATAATTCAAAGCTCAGTAAGATATAATCTTTATCTTTGAAGTAGTGCTTTATTTCCTATAAAATATGAGGGCATTTTGAAAGAGCAAGTTGATAGTTGACCCCTGCCCCTAATAAAACTTTTTAAAGCTCTCTTATGTCAGAAAAAGAAAGAAAAAAATACACACACATGTGTAATGTATGAAGTGTGTATATATGCAGTGTGTATATATCTAGTGTGTATATATATACTCGGGAGGCTGAGGCAGGAGAATGGCGGGAACCCGGGAGGCGGAGCTTGCAGTGAGCTGAGACCCGGCCACAGCACTCCAGCCTGGGTGACAGAGCGAGACTCCGTCTCAAAAAAAAAAAAAAAAAAAAAAAAGTATATACATACACATAGTATATACACACAAACACATACAGGTTCTTTGCTGCCATTTTCCCCATGACCACCATAAGAGACTCTTCTGGTTGGCAGGGCTTTTTCATCTCTCAATTCTAGGAGATTGGTTAATCAGCTGGAAATCAGGAGTTCAGAATTGATTCTTAGGAAGCCATTGTTCTTCTAAATCTAGGAGAAAAAGAAAAACATCTCCTAGCCACCTTCAAAGTTTAAAATATATTTCATAACAATACATTGAAGATCAAAATTTATAGATGTGGAAATTTGGCTAATGAATTTTATAATTGTTTTAGAAAAGTTATATGATCGCCCCAAACTTTCTGCCATAAGGGTGGTTATTCGATTTTGCTACTTTAATTTGTTAGCCACTGCATTTTGAAAGTAATATTATAATACTGGAAGCATTCATTAATGAAAATGTCATGGTTCTGTCTGTCTGTCCTAAAAAACTGCTTTACAGTAACAATAACTAACTTGAAATCTTGGATGTTTTTACTCTGCTATTTTCTTTAAAAATTATGATGCATCTCTTGATTTTCTGAGCTACTTCACAGTTGGAATTTTAAGATTTGTTGTTAAAATGAAAAGCAAACATTCGTTTCTCAAAATGCATATTTTTCACCTCTTATTTACTTTTAAATTATTTTATTTGCACATTAGGTGCAATAAAGCCAGGCAAGCAAATAGTAAAGCTTCTCTTCTCAGAAGGGGACATCTGTCAGATACCCTTAAGCTCATGTGTAGCTGAAGGTTAGGATTTAGTCAAATGAGATATAGAAATAAATAATCTCGAAAGAAAGTTATCCATGAAAAACATTGCATTACCAAATAGCTGGTATTCTGTCCAGAATTTCATAACTCAGCAGATATTGAGAGCATACTGACCAAGAACTGAATATCACTGTATTTCTTTAATAGAGTTCCAATGAGACATACATTGACAAGGGTTTTCCACAGTGAAATAGAGAACCCCACTGTTCTCTAATAAATTATGTGATATTCTATTTTTCAGAATAAACAGAAAGGAACATAGAGAAGGTGAGAGCCATCGTGCTTTCCCATTCCCATTCTGCTTGCTGCATTATTGACTTAATGTGTAAAGATGGTCTAAACCTGGGCATGTAGTTCCTGACCTACTGTGTCAGTTACAACTGAGCCACCTAGTGGCTTGTTAACATTCCAAACAGAGTCCCCCATAATGAAGCAGAATCTGCATAATTCTTATGCATTCCACAGTGTGAGAATTGCTTCCCTAAACATCTATAGTCCCCTGGGTCGAAAGCATCTTGAATCACACCTGGAAATGACTACATAGCTGGTCCATAAGGCATCAACAGCAGATGTCCTGCATTCTGCAAATGAAACTCTTTCTGATACCTAAATCTATGACTAAGAATTATGTTTCTTCCATTTACTATGTTTTTATTCTATATTGCCAGTAACAGTATGTTAGTCAGCAGATGGAGAGCTAGATCACTCTGCCTTCTTACTTATTATCAGTAGTTTACTTTATCCTTAGAGGAATGCACAACTGTTGCATTACTTAGAAAGAAAATTATATCAAGTATCTCTTGCTTGATATTCTTTCATTCTCCTTTAGGGGGTGTTTGATGAATGATTCATAGTCATGTGTATAATACACTTTGTGGCTCTTTATAGAATTGGCTATTCAAAGCATAATTCTTCTGGTCATATATTGTACATCATAGAGTTTAATTAAAAGTGTATCTGCTTCACTATGTAGTAAATGATGCATGCACGTTACTCCACAGTACATACATATTTCATGTTATAATTATGCATTTCACAACCTAAAGTATGCATTTAATTATACAGAAAAGTTATACCATTTTCAAACTTGGTAAACACAGATGGAAATGATAAACATAAATTTTTAGGAAGGAATGAGGGGGATGTGAAAACATGGGTTCTCAAACAGTTCATATTTGAAAATTAAACATCCCTCACCCCAATCCCTTTTATGTTTATGATCATTATACTTTTATCTGAAAGAGCATATGTAATATATCAACAATATAGACTATTTTGGATGATGTCCAAAGTGATAATATTAAGGATCATAATTTTAATCTATTGGAAATCCAAATTCATTTTCTGTTAAGAGGCATATATTTTAAGTTTGTGAAATTTGAAGTAAAAACTCTCAAATGTGCCTTTCACTGACGCTTTTCTTTTGAAATCTCGTAAATGTTCAATTAGCATTGTTGCCATTACTCTATCAAAACCTGATTTCTGGAATGAACCTAGAATTTGCCATTTACAAGCTAGTGTAACCTGAAATTGACTATGAGTAAATTTTTCAGAGCACATGCCTGTTAATATTTTTCTACTAGAAAGTCTGTTTTTTCTTTTTTTAATACTTATATTCTATAAATCAGCTGCCAGTTTATTGGTGCACCACTAGAGATGGTTTTGTTGTTGTTGTTGTTTTCCTGTTGCTACTTTTAAGATATCCTTTGTTTTTGGTTTTCAGCACAGTTTACCTCTGATTTGCTCATATACAATTTTTTTTTTTTAATTTATGGAGCTTGAGTTCATAGAGCATTTAGAATTTTTAGCTTGCTATGCCTCCTCAGTTTTGCATAGTGGACATTACACTCAATGAAAGTTTATTTAAAGTCAGAATTATGGGAGAGAACTAGATATTCCATAAAGCAACAAATGGAAGTCCTAGAAATAAAACCTCAATTACTCGATTAAATAACAAAAAGGATAATTTAAAAGGAGATCAGACATAGAGACATTTACTAAAGTGGATGATAGTTCAGAAGTTATTATTCAGAATGATGAAAGGAAAGTAAGAAGAAAGAAAATATAGCAGATAAATAAACAGATGCAAGGGGGACATGGAACATACATGTATTTGGAGTCTTAGAAAAAAAAAAAAAAGAGATTGGGAAGAGAGACAAAGTTTCTTCCAGTACTGGATACTGGATAGTGTCAAAATCACAGCTAAGTTTCTAGATTCTCAGCCACCTCCCTCAGAAGACATATGTCTTAGGGGAAATGCGACTTCCAAATGCCATTGACAGAATCCACTTTTACTTAATTTTTCATATAATAAACAAATTTTGCACCTTTCAGAAAAGCCAAGCCTTGAAGTTCAAAGTTTTCTGAGAAGTAGAGCTATATGGGAGTGAGCCTGTAATTGTATTAGGTTTTGTCCTGGAGACATTTAATAATTATTTAAGCTGTACAAAGCAGAATCCAATAAGGTCAGCAGAAAACAGATGGAAAGCAATGCAGACTTTAGAAATCTCTCTGTGCTAGAGACAGAGCAATTAGGCATGCCAAGAGAAAAGAATCTCTTTTTTTTTTTTTTTTTTTAAAGGCAAAACAAGTAGACTAAACTTGACACAGCTCAAAACCTAATCTGGAATTAGTTTAGAACTTATGTGTATTAATGTGATCTACTCTAGACATAACTCCCCGGGAAAGGATATTGTGAATCACCTATGAAAAAAGGTATATTCCAAGGTCTCAACAATTTTCATAAAAATGTCCAACATTTACTAAAACATTAGCTTGGGAAGGAAGGAAGGAAGGGAAGGAACAGAAGGAAGGGAAGGAAGGAAGGAAAGAAAGAAAAGAGGAAGGAAATAAGGGAGGAGAGGGGAGGGGAGGGAGGCAGGGAGGGAGGGAAAAACAAACCAAGAGTTGATCCACATATTGAAGTTACTAGACAGGGGCATTAAAATGATTGTGATTAATGTGTTCACAATAGAAAATTTCACCAGAGAACTATAATCTATTTTTTAGAAGTTCAGTAATTGAAGTCTCCATGTGCCAGCTGCTGGTGAAATGTAAAATGATGGGTAAAAATATCTCATAGCAATAAAACTAAAAAGAGAGATTGAGAAAACTCTAGGCCCATATTGTTTTACTGGGAAATACTATTAAACATTTGAAAAGGAAATAGTACCAGTTCTGCATGATTCATCCAGAAAATTGAGAAATACTTTCCAACTAATTCTATGAAGCTAGGATTAGTATGAAATCATGCCAAAGACATTGCGAGTAAAGAAATTTACAGAACAACAGCTCTCATGAACATAGAAACAAATAAGCTTATTAAAATTATAGAAAATTATATTGCAAAATATATAAAAATGATAATATAACTCAACAAATTGGTGTTTATTTCAGAAATACAATATTGGTATAACTAAGTCAAATCACATTATTCATCTTATTACAAACTAAAAACAAAAGGCATGTGCTCACCCCAATAGACACCAAAGGAACAATTAACAAAATTCAAAATCCATTCTTGATACAAATTCTTAGCAAACTAAGAATAGATAGAATTAAACAGTCTCAACTTGATGAAGGACATGCACAAAAACTTGCAGTGTATGCCATACTTAATAATGAAAGATTGAATACTATAATGCCAAAATAAGAAAGAAGACAAACATAATCACTCTTTCTGCTTCTATTCAATGTTCAACTGAAGGTTCTGGCCAGCACAAGTAAATAAAGCAACTGGAATAAATTTGTTAAAAAAAACAAACTGAAAATAATAAATGAAAGTGGTTATCCTGGAGGCAGAAAACATTGTCTACGTAGAAAATGTGATGAACTGCACAAAAGAGTTACTAAAATTTTTTTGTCACCAGATTAATATGCAAAAATCAATTTTATTTCTGTTCTAATAGAAACTATTTCTATGTTGTAGCCACAATGAGAACTTGAAACAGAAAGAGCCATAACATTTACAATATCATCCAAAATTTGAAATAACTATTTATAAATTTGTCTGAAGATGTGTATGACCCAAACTCAGAAAATGAAAAAACATGACTGAAAAAATGTTTAAAAGGATATAAATAAATGGGGAGATATAACATGTTTTTGTATTAGAAAATTAATTTTAGATAAAGTGTTAATTCTTCCCAAATAAATCTTCATATTCAATGTAATAGAAAATAAAAAAATAAACCTACATATATAAGAAAACTTAAGTATGAAGAAATGTCTACAGACAGTTCATCTGAGAACTCATAAATTTCTTAGTAAATGATCTTGGTAAAAGTGGATATGCATATGCCAATAAATAAATAAATGAACAAACTTCAATTCACACCTTATACCTAAGGAAAATAGTGTATAATTTATTGTGTAATGAGTTATGTTTCAAATACATAACAAAGAGACAAAACTCAATTTTATTGAGGCAAATAACATTAAAATGGGCAACTAAAGTGAATAGACACTTCACTAACAAAGATACATTGGTTAAAACTGAGAACATATAAAGATGATCAACATCATTAATCATTGGGGAAATGCAAATTAAAGCCACAATGAAATAGCATTGCATATCCATTAGAGTAACTCTCTAAAAAGAAATAGATAAACCTAAGTAAAAGTATGAATACTAAGGAAAACTTCAGGCCCAAGTGGTTTCATTGGTAAAGTATAATACATTTTTAAGAGAGTAATAATACCAATTCTATATAATATATTCCAGAAAATAGAAGCAGGAAAATTCCCAAATTCATTCTCTGATGATAGTATTGCACTAATAACAAAAAACGAAGTGAAACTGTAAACCATAAACCTAAGCATTAAAATACTCAATAAAATATTAACAAATAGAATCCAGCAATAAATTCTAAAAAATTATATGTTAAACCAAGTGAGGTTAATCTTAGGAATGCAAGGTTAGTTCAATATTTGAAAATCAATCACTTCACCACATTAACAGGCTAAATAAGAAATGCCTTATTATCTCAATAGATACAGAAAAAGCATTTGACAGAATTCAAAGAATTCAATATCCATTCATGGAAAACATGAAACACTCAGTAAAGTAGAAATAGACAGGTACTGCCTTAACCTAGTAGAGGACAATTATATATAACTTACAGTTATCATCATACTTAATGGTGATAACCTGAATGTTTTTCCTGTAAGAACAAACAAGAAAAGTGTTCTCTCTTACTACTGCTATTCAACATTCTATTGAACTGACTGTTAACTACAATATATCAAGCAAAATAAATAGAGTCATACAGATTAAAAGCAAGAAAGAAAACACTCTATGTTCACAGTGATATAACTGTCTATATAGAATAATTAAACAAAACTTGAACCTTTAGTAAGTGAGTTTACAAAGATCACAGTCATTCAAGTCAACATACAAAAGCTAGTCATATTTCTATATGCCAGCAATAATATAATTGAAATATGAATTTTTAAAAAATCTGCTTATGTATTATCCTAAGAGAAATGGAAAGTTTTATTCATACAAAGACTTGCACAAATGTTCATAACGATTTTATTTCTAATAGCCAAAAGTAGAAAACAACCCAAACGTTCAAATGGTGAAAGAATTAACAAATTTTGGCCTACCCAATAAAATGGAATACTATTCAACAAAAAAATAAAATGACTATTGATACATACAAAAATATAAATGAAACTCACAATAATTACAATATGTTTAAAAAGCCAAACAAAAATTTTGATATAGTATGATTTAATTTACACAACATTTCAGAAAATATAGTGACAGGAAGAAAATGAGTGCTCAATTAAAGGTAAAGGTGGGGGTTGGGTGGGGTGGACTAGAAGCAAGGAAGAGTGATCAAAAAAGAGAACTAATTATATAGTTACATAGGAAATATAACATTTATCTTGAATGTTGTCAAGGCTTCTTGAGTGTATGCACACTAAACTTTAATACTTTATAGACATAAAATTTATTATATTTATGTGAATTAAACTGCTATATAACTGTTAAAAATAAATAAAATATGCAAATGCCAGTAGCTGGTGAGAAATGAATTTGTATGCCATTGGGAATGAGCCAGTAGAGAATTAAATATTGATGATGGATTGCAGGGTTTAATATAAGGAGAGAAATGATAAACAAGGCAAAATAAAATTGAATTCAGAGCATAAATAGAAGGATTATTATCAATTTAAAAAGCAATATTTCATTTTGAAGAAAGTGATGACAGAGATACATAGATATCAGTGGACTGAAAATTTAAAGGTGGCAAATGAGAGCGTTTCCTTCTGCTGTGAAATCAAAGCTTATGGAAAAATAATTCAGAGTTGAGGAAAGGTATAACATTGTTTTCTTAGCAAGCAGGGAGGAAAATAACTGCACACTAATTGCAGTGTTAATAGAGATTTATTCATCATTGTGTGGGAGGAGAAAACTGAAGGAAATGCTAAAGGCTTTGAGATAGAAAAGACACATACCCTATAACAAGAAAAGAATTTTGAAACTACCAACATACAACGAAGACCATTACTTTAAATATTATTTAACATCAGCAGTAGTTTTGCCAAGATTAGAGTGTTATTTTTCTTTTCCTTATATTATTGGAGAGAAGTAGGACAGAAATGCTGATACATGAAATGGAGCTCATTAGGCCACATTTTCATCATTATTTTTAATAAGCATAACATACTTATTTTGCTAGTGTAAATTCTGCTGTCAGAAGGTAGTCTGGAATAAGATGCACAAGTGTTATAAGACTTTTTTACCAATGGTTAAGGCTACATATTTTCAATCTGTCTTCTGTAACTGAAGTCAATATTCACAACAAATGTCATAGTAACATTGCAGTAAATTCATAATGGTAATGATTATCCTAAGGCTATGACTACTACAGGAAGAACACTGTATTCTGCAAGCCAGAGTTGTTTTTTTTTTTTTCATAGAGAATACTGAAAAAAAAAAGAAAATAGAACCAGACAGAAACCAAGCTTAGTAGAGTGTTAATTATGTGGCAATATCCATTCTTCTCTTCTTTCTTAATAATAGAGTTTTAGATGGTCATGTGACCACCCACCTAAATGCTATATTTATTGTTCTTCCTTGTTGCTAGGTGTGGGCATGTAAATAACTTTCAGCAAATCTGATATGTATCATAGAATGGTTCCGATTCCACTTCGTATTTGTAAGAGGATTAAGTACTTCCTACTCCAACCCTTTTCCCCCTGTCCACTGGTAGAAAAATGACAAGAAACTGGAATAGCACATTTGACCCAGAGAATGACAAGAATACCAAAGTAGCCCGAATAGCCCTGAATACTTACCTTTCTGTAGTTACTTACCTCCGCTTTGTTTAAGTCATTGCATTTTGTCGTCTTCTTGTTAAAGTAATTCATCAAAATCCTCCCAGATAACTCTCTAATATGTGACAGTTGTAATGGCTGCTTATTAAGATTTCACAAAACGCCAAACATTTTCTTAAAGTTATGTGATGCTTAATGACTAAGATACAGTCTAAGAAATGTGTCCTCAGGAGATTTTATCATTGTGCAAACATAATGGAGCATACTTATACAAACCTAGATGGAATAGCCTACTACACACCTGAGCCAAATTGCATAGGGTATTGCTCCTAGGCTGCAAACCTGCACAGCTATAGATGTTACTGAAATGAATGCTGTAGACAATTACAATATAATGGTAAGCATTTGTGTAGCTAAACATATTTAACATATTAATAGAAATGGTAATAGTGAAAATACAGTCTTGTAATCTTGTGGGACCACTATTATATATGCACTCCATCATTGACTGAAACATTGCTATGTGACACCTGAGTGTAGTTACATTCTTAAAATAACCCTCTAGGTTATTTACAGAGAGACCAGTAAAACTAGGAGAAAGTAGCGGACATAAATTCAAACACCTACTAGTTTGTAGGTGTGGAATGCAATTTCGACTCTAATCTCAGAGGTCCTAAAGTCCTTGTTTTTTTCCATTATGTCACAATCTTTTCAAGAGAAGAAAAGTCAACCTTTCTGAAGTGGTAAGCACTCAGTCTGGAATATGTAAAATTGAAGTCAAGGCCATGGCTTACTCATCTTTGCAATCTAAAATTCCTGAGACATTCAAGAAATGCTTTGTTGAAGATATGTTAACTTTTTAGAATGAAATGCTTTAAGTTGCTTTAAGTTATTCAAGAGAAAGAAATTGCATCTCCTCTTGTCTTTGTTCGAAAAGTAGTTGAGTGACTTTGTGGGACATTTTAATGACAACATGAAAAAACAATCCTACAAGATTTATCATATAAGAAATAAGGAAATAACATTTGTGAAATATAGTCAAAATAATAAGCCTCTTCAGAATAGAAATAGGATCAGGAAGAAAGTCTATTTCTTATAGGACTTATTGTTGCTGTTGTTGTATTTAACAAACAAAAGTTTACTGATAATTTATAACCATGAACAACTACTGAATTAAGCATATAACACAATTATAAAGTACCTCAGAAGCATTTGCTCTTCAGGGAGCATCTGAAGGCAGAGTGAGTTGTTATTCTGTGAGAGTCTATTTTAACACAGTCAGCTAAGGCAGCCATGTAAAAAGATCCAGTAGTTCACAAGCCAGGAAGCAACAGCAGCACATCCAGCCAGCTCTTTCAGAAGGGGTGTGACTTGTCAGTGATAGGTATCGCACACTGAGTTATTTAGGAGCATTGGGCATAGTTGGGCTTCTTAGGGTCCACACCCCTTGGAGAAAGGGGAGACGAGAAAACCCAATTTGTCAAGTCATTGCTTGTGACCAAATGGTGACATACTGATTACAGCCAGGACTCAGGAGAGCAATCCAGCAGCTCCTTCTATACCCAAAGCACACTTCATGAAAGGACAGATTCTGTGTTGCAAAATGGGCCAATTCCCAGAATACCTGTAAAACTGAGATAAGCCTAACTTTTTCCTTTTAGCCTGAGAGCACAAAGTGGAGCAGATACAAGGTTACTTGCTTTCTCCAATTTTACTTTATTTTATGTGTTTTATTTTCTGGTAAAAGCATACGGGATCAAGGAAGCCACAGATTAAACCAAATAATGATTTAGATGAAATTTCAAAACAAGTTATTGAAACCAGGCATAATTATCTTGTTAAAATATTGCTTTAAGAAAAAAAGAATGCCATAAATTCTTACCATGGCATTTGCTTCATAGTAATATAATTTACTTCTCAGTTAGTTGTTTTTCCTGTAAGTTACATATTCCATTTTCCATTTAAAAATGACTTTTTCTCACATGAACCTGGTGCTGTCTCACACTGGAAACTGAACTCACCAAAAACACTAAATGAAGTAACAGCAATTATTAAAATATAATAAGAGATGTGTGTGGTTCCTTAAATTTCCAGCAGGTATATTTACACAAATGCTGAGTTTCCAGCATTGTATGACATTAGGCATCAGATTATTGCATCAGAAGTCCTAATACATCCACCCCCAGACACAAATACACGCACCCACACTTATGTTCTCTTAGAATAGTGTCCTAGTCAGCTGAACTGTGAGTTCCAGCTCATGGACAGGACCATATAATGTGGATGAGCACATTCATTTTGAGTTACGTGGATTTGTACCTCAAGAAATTTGCTCTTTGCCCACAAAACTATTACCCTATGTATGGTACCCTTTCAAGTATTTGTCTAAATAAGTGTGTATTTAAATGTGTGCTTTTATATAAACTCCCAAGAGAAAGAAGAAATCTTAGAACGAAGCTGAATCTTATCCCCATTTTTAAAAGATTCCATAGACATCAACAAAAATCAACAAATATTTATTGAGTGACCTCTTATGTGGTTAGTAAAGCAGGCATCATTTCTTTCGTTAGGGCTTAGAGTTTTAAAGAGAGTTCTTAATCAATTGCTCAGTAGGACATAAACTGCCAGAGTTTGAGAAGTGTCTGTTTTGTGTGCTCTATACACAGCCACCTAGAACAGTTCCTGGCATGCAGTAAGCACTCAGTGAATTCTTTAAATTACTTCTAACTATATGAGATTTAAAAAGGACTTCAGTTCAATACAACCAAGTCTGTGCAGTCAAGAAAGACTTCTCCACAGAAATACCATTAAAATTTAGATTTAGAAGTTATGAGGAAGTGAGTTAGGTGAAGAAAATTTATAGACTGCCCAAACAGAACATCAAGGGAAATTTCCTAAGATGTTAGTAGGATGCTATGCAAGAATTCTAACAGGAAGGGCAAAGAAGAAAATAGTGTGAGAAGGTAAGTGGAGAATATATTAGGAAAAATGTATTTTAGGACACCATAGACATAGAATATTTTATTCTAAAAACAATGGGAAGTTATTGGTATATTATAGACAGGAGAAAATGTTCTGTTTATCAATTTATACATTTTTACTTCTTGCAGTGATTGAATGCACCCCCAAAGTTCGTATGTTGGAAACCTGATGTAACGGGATTGGGAGGTAGGGTCAAGTAAGAGGCAATTAGGTCATGAGTGCTGTCCCTGTTAACTCGAGTGCCTTCATTATAAAAGCAAGAGTGTCCCCCTCTTGCTCTCTTTCTCTTGAGTGCTCTCTTGTCATATGTTGCCTTCTGCCATGCTGTGGCTCTGCAAGAAGGCTCTCACCAGATATGGAACCTTCAACCTTGAACTTCCTACCCTCAAGGACTATCAGAAATTTATTTTCTTTACAAATTATCCAGTTTATGATATTCTGTTATAGCAAAACAAAATAATATAAGACAGTTCTCAAAACTGGTTTAATACTAGAAGAAATAATGCTTACAGATCCCGTCTTCCATAGCTAATTCTGTCATCTGAGAGATGTCACTTAAATTTGTATTGTCTCAGTTATATCACTGATACATTTTTTAAAGTTTTAATAGGTAAAAAGGTAATACCAATATTCTCTTACCTAAAAGCCAATACCACAGTAATGCTGTAAATGCTTCCTTGCAAACCTTTATTTAAGCTTTGGCCAGCATCAGATCCTTCTTATGGTGAGCAGGGTAACCAGAAAGGAGGAAGGAATGCCTACATACTGATATTGGGCCTATGAAAACAAACTGTTCTTTTAGTTTCAGTTTTCTCAAGAGCAAAGCCTGAATCACAGAAGTAGAGGGTAGGCAGGCAGATAGTTTATTTGCTGTGAAAATCCAGCAAAACGAGCAGAATGAACCAGCCATTATTGAGCTGGTTACTACATCTGACACGTGGGACTCAAGTTTACTTATAACTCTCTAAAGATTTCTGTAGAATGTCCCTTAGAGTTATCCCTCCTGATTATACTAATATAGACCAAATATCTAGCCAAATTCATTCTCATTAATTAAAGACTGAGGACTTTACCTTCCCACACTTTCAGGCTGCACCAATACGGGGGCTAAGAAAACTTTTCTTGCTTTGAAGATATCTTTGGAGCACAAAAGCCAAAAAAAAAAAAAAAAAAAATGCTTAAATTGTGCCTGAAGGTTGTCATTGTGAGGAGTTAAAAGAATCAGTGAAGATGTAAAGAGGGATCCTAGAGAACATGGAATGAGGAGTCATTATAGGGGTCTATGGTGATAAGTTATTGCCATATCTATATTTTAGACTGAAGAGTCTGGCTACAATGTGAAAGTGGATTCGAAAGTGCAGGGCATTAGAGACTGAATACCATGCAGGTACATTTCCACTTCCTATAGGAAAAAGTTCACATGACTTAATAGAGCAAACAATGTTCTGTATATACTGGTCAGTTAAGAGTGTAAACTACTTCAAAAGTGTTACAAATAACAGGTTAATAAGATGATAGAATGAATAGAAGATTAGAATAATTAAACCTTCTGGAAGTAAAATTAATTCTATTTGAGGACTGAATAGAATATGAAGAAGGGAGAATTATCTAGAATGATTCTCAGGTCTCCAGCATGAGGGACCAGGTGTAAGTTAGCAACATTAATTAATAGTGGAGATATGAGTATACATAAAAGAAAGTATTTGTTGTTTTTGTTATAGTTATAATTTTGTGGGGATAAGAAGATCAGCTTTGAACATGCTGAGTTTGAAATACATGTGGGGCATATATCAATATTATGTGTTGTTTGCAGTACTATGAGTCTAAGTTTCTAGCTTGGCCCAGCAATAGAGATTTGGAAGTCATTCAAATACCATGATATTTTTTACTCAAGGAAGCTAGTGCTTGTAAGAAAATGTTTGATTCCACTTATTAGATATTAAAGATATAGTATAAACCTGAAATATGTTGTCAATTCAGAGAATAAAGAACTATCAAATTTCACTCTGGTTATGTCAAAAGGACTTAAGAACTAACTAGAAAAGGTACCAAGCCCCAAAATGGTACTTTTGTAGCATCAATTTTAAAAACTGCGATGGATTAAGCATATCAACATGTGTGTATTTCTGAGATCATAATGGGACAAAAAGAATCTCGATTATCATAACTGAAGATTGCAAGGGAATGACTCACTGTTTTTGAAAACTTGTAATTAAGGCTGCTCATGGTGGCTCACACCTGTAATCCCAGCACTTTGGGAGAATCACTTAGAGTGGACGGAGTTTGAGACTAGCCTGGGCAACATGAGTGACCCATCTCTACAAAAGTTTTTTTTAAAAACCTTTAGCTTGGCATGGTGGTGCACCCCTCTGACCCCAGCTACTCAGGAGGCTTATGTGGGAGGATTGCATGAGTCCAGGAGGTCATGGCTGCAGTGAGCTGTATTCCTACCACTGCATATCAACCTGGGCAACAGAGAAATACTCTGTCCTTAAAATAAACAAACAAAATAAAAATAGAAACTAGTATCCGGCCACTGCACTACAGCTTGGGCAACAGAGCGAGACTCCGTCTCAAAAAAAAAAAAAAAAAAACTAGTAATTAATGGGAAATAATAAAGCACTTAATTCTGCTTTTCATATACAAATTATACCATTGAGTAACAAATAGTAGACAAGAAATTCTTATTATATAAAAATCCAAGTAAACAAATGAAAAATTAATGAAAAAATTAAATATTATCATTTTGTAACTCCAATAAACTAATAGAGCAAAGCAAAATCCATCTGAGGAATTGATATTTTGACTTATCTCCATAATAGGCATACAAGCCCTGAAACTTTAAAATGAAAGATAATATATATTTTTTCTTTCTTCAAACCCTATCTAACTACCATTTGTGTTGAAACTCAGATGGAACAGCCTTTTGGCAAGAGATTGTAAAATAATCTTGCTTATTTTTGAAGTGTCAATTACTATAAAAACAGAATGAAAAGATAGAATCTAAAAACAAAGTAAATGAACCGAGTTAAATAAAAATTGGCTAGTAGTAAATTAAACAGCTGAGTGTTGCACACATACACAAGTCCAAAATCAAATCCATTTCTATCCTGTTAACTGGCTTCAAGTCTCTCTTTATCCTGCTACTGTCAAATAAAATTCTTTATAGTGGGAACTTGCTTGCTAAATCCTAAAATTTCTTGAAATAATAAAAGTCTCTGTCTATATTTTCACTATTAGTCTAAGAATAAGAGTTGTTTCTGTAAAACTTAAGATTAACTATTGATATGTGTCAGCCAACTGTTTTATAGCCAATTTCCAGCAAAACTGGTTGACAGAATAGCATATTTACAATAGCAGAGCATCCATGGATCACTTATGAACTGGAACAAGTTACTGTGGAAATGGCCTTTCATATGGTTAGTCAATAACAACTATATACTCATAATGCAAAACAGTGATACACTGTATACAGCAAAAAATCATGATATTTAGCTGCTTGACATTTTAAAGATATAATCGGGTTATTCATGTGACATTTCAAAAACAGAAATGGTTATCATATAAAGTAAATTATCAGCTGGGAAAATGGAGAACTCAAAGAATGTTGGTACCTGCTAAAATATAGAGAAAATGCTATATATGACACATGAATTGCTTCAAATGATATATCTATGGAAAAGAACAGTGTGGCTTCTATAGCAGGAGGAAAAAAAAATGATCTACTATGGGGTAGCCTTATTTTCAGACTCCATTATTTTCTCTCTTCATTCTGGAGATAAATGTTGATATCAATTACTGTTGTATAGCTACAGAAGAGAAAAGAAGAATGTTGTATTTGAATGGCAGTAATCACCTAGTGAGATTACTGAGTCAGATTTATTATCTTGTTACTATGACCTGTGTTTGCCAACAATAGTTTGGAAATAAATATTAGGTCTGATTTCTCATTTTGTGTGTTATATGGATTAGGGTATCTGAAATTTTCTGTAATACTTGATAGAAATCATGGATTTCTAATTTATTCTGTCAAAGAAGAATTATAGATGCTCATCTTCAGCTGGAAGATATCCACAAGAGAACTATAAACTCTCAATTTAAAAAGATATATTTCTCTTCTCCTTGTATTTATAGGTGTTATGACATCATAATGCTGGGAACCATCATATTTATATGTTTTCTGTAAAGAGATCACTTACAGTAAGACTTATACTGACTGAAATATGGTCACTGAAACAGACAATGAGGAGATTCATATATTGCTAATTATTTATATTGTAGTGGCATTTCTTTGGGATATTAAATATTAGTGTGAATTAATTAATATAAGTACATAGGGAAATATGTCTATGCAATACACAGTAATCGAAATGAAGAAGGATATCGGGAGGAGTATTTTCCGAATGACATGATCGCATATGCTTACCTGAGAAATTATTTGATCTCCTATCTGTTCTTCTGACACTTCTACTCATGACAGTATCTTATAAAGTTGCATGAATGAATTGAATTGATACTCATCAAATGTGGGCCTACTCCATTCTCCTTGCTTGCAAATATCTATAATTTGTTTTAAAAAAAGTTTGTTTTTTCATGCATGTAATAAAATATATGCCATGCAATACAATTTGGAATAATGCTGCACATATTCACGTATTCAACAGGTCGCAGTAGTTTTGAATTGCAGAAATGATTGAAAGTGAATGAATAATCTACTTTTGTAGGAAATCAGATTTTAATGAAATTGTCATTTGTATTTATGCTAAATGCTATCTAAATCTAAAGAGACATATTAACATCAGTGTCTGAATACCCTAAAATTGTCTGAAACTTCATTTCCATAGAAATATTTTATTTTGTTTCACAAGCTGTCTGATTTGTGTTCAAATGTTTATCATTTTATTTGAAAATACTTTCTCGTTTTTGTTCCAGATGTTCACAGAACAAGCACAGAACATGGTGGATAAATAAGACTATACAGCTGTAAGCATATGCTGAGAGTTAGTTACATTCACTAACAAGTTGGTCTGAAAAGGTCTTCTAATAACTGAAAAGCAAAATATTCTTTTTGCATACCTCTAACAGCTTTCAGTATCACATACTTGTTATGGAACACGTGACTTAAATTGTCCTATTTTTATACAATAAGCACAGTCTTTATATTTTTAATCCTAAGAGGTGATTTTGGTATTCATTACTTAGTATTTTAATAAATTATGTTTTCAGAAAATATTATTAAGTTTTTAAATAGTAGTGTTTAGAGAGTTGTGAAAAAGTCATTAAAATAGATAATCTTTCAAATATGAGAAAATATGCTAAAAAGCTCCTGATGAATAGTGAACAGTATATTACTTTAATCACATACAATATTTGGGTATGAGTTTTTGTATATTATACATGCCACATAACTCAATTGATCATGCTTTTATATTAATCTCTTTCCACATAGTGATAATTAGGCAAACTAATTAGCATATTCGCCAAACTAATCAAACAACTGTTAACTTTTGTTGTTTTTCCTAATTCCCTTGTCTCTCAATGTAATTTTTATCAACGATGATTGTAATCTCTGAGTTCTAAGAATGCCATTGTAGAAACTTTCTCACAATGCTAAAGAGTGGTTACTTTGTCAAATGTGAAATGTAAATAGAAACAATGAGTCCTACTCAAAAATTAACAGGAGAACCAGCCATTTTTTTCAAAGTATTCACTTTTAAAATTTATGCATTTACCTTAATAATAATGCCATTGCTCAAGTAATTTCAGAACCTGTTTTAGTAACTGTCTTCAAAACAAGGTTACTAAACTCATAAGAAAGCAGGTACTCTTTATGTATTTATCATTTTCTTACCAGTCTCTCCTAATAGATCATCATGATTTTTAAAGAACTCAAACTTTATACTAATTTGTAAAAAATCAAATATGGAAAGTTGTTCTTTCATAATCATATTACTGTGAGGAAGTGTGTGCACCAGGGCAGGTACATGAAATCAACCTTCAACAATTCCTGAGGTAGCTCACATTCTAAATGCTTCCTCAGCACGCAATGTATGGAGGAATGCAAGTCTCTTACTGAGTATAGCTTATATGATCCACAGACTCCCCAAAAAGCTTTAGACTGTAAGTAAAAAGACATATGTTCCAAATTCTATTCTAACTTAAAAATGTAAGAACAAATATACTTGCTCCACTCTATTTCACAGGACTATAAAATATGTATATTTTAATATTATATAATATATGCTATAAAATATGTATTATATAAAATATGATTTAATTATTAAATATAATTTTAATATATGATAATACATAAATATATATTGTCTATCACATATAATATAAATTAAACATATGTATATCATAGCCTGTAAATTAGAGTGAAATAGTAAATATATATAAATTATCACAGCACTGTGTATATAGATAATAGAAATATACTTGTATATTTTACATATATAAAAGAAATCTATAATAAAAATAAATATGGAAACTCATGTTGCTCCAGCCCTTTGTCACCATCATATAATAGACAGGTTAACTTTTAGGGGAGAACTCCCATTTTCCATATCACAGTTTTTGTTTTTAGGTTTTTGATTTGCTTGTCTACCATTGAGTAGCATAGCATTGTCAGGTTGTACAGGCTTTTATCTCAAAATAAATAAGACAAAAATGCTGCTGAAATTTTTATCTAATTTGTAAATTATCTTAATTGTTGTACATTTCTTTAAGGGTGAGATGTCCTCTATTTTAGTTACTAGATGAGGGAAATATTTTAGAATACATTGACTTTCATGTAGTGTGGCTTCAAAAATGGCAGTTTCAGCCATTAACATTTTCCTTGTATTCTGCCCTTTAGAGGGAAGATTGTTTACATTTTAGGTGAAATGATAGGAACTGAGGTTGTGGGAAGAATATAAGCATGATTTGTCCTGTTTCCCAAGGCAGGAGAGCAATTTTTTTCTTCCTTTCTTTTTCCTTCTTCCTCCTCCTATTTTCTTCCCTCTCCTCTGACAACATTTCTTTTTATTCTTTTAAAGTTTTCAGATGAAGTAAACTTGAAAGCTTCAATATCAACTTCTGAAAGTTATATAAAAATAACTAAGAATAAACTAGAACCTTAATCAATAAATCTTCCTTTGAGCTGAATATAGGTGTGGCTATGAAAGAAAATCTATTTTGTGCTAGGGAATTAAAAAGGAGGTCTTATCTACATTAAATATGAATTCATGTAGAGGAAGGATATTTATTTCCCTCTTTTGAAAGAATAATTATTGCTATTGTTTTTTGTTAGTACCCCGAAGACAAAGTTATTATTCTTAATATATGCACCTAGATCTGTCTCTACACACACACACACACACATTTACACATACATATAAATCTGGAATATATCTTTTTATACAAACATTTGAAATGTAAATCAATATCTATACATATATCCATATATATAAATATATGTTCATATCATTATTATTTATAGATTTAAGAAAACTATTTTATGGTAAACAGAATGCTAAGATTCTTTGAATAATGTGAAATTTCAAATTATCTATAAAGTAAATGGCAGATAATAGGAAGGTAAACCTCAATTTTTTCACTATTAGACACTTAGTGTCTAAGTGTTCTATTTAATTGTCTTTTTACTGAATTTGGTCCCTAATAGGATTATGATGTACTAAGAAAACCTTTCAGACATATTTTGTTATTCCCAAGTTGTTCTTTTATCTGAGAACCTCTTTCCGGTTAAGAGACATGAGCTGATTCATCTTTTGCTTAACTTTTTAGAGAACAAAACTTGCAGAAACAATTCTTAAAACTATGATGAAGAGAATTGGGTTTCTGAGCACAGCTTTTAATAATTGTTACAGTATACTTCTTAAGAGAGTTGCAGTTAACAGTCCTACATGCTAAAGTATCTAGTCATTTAGATAACTCTGACAACCTGAAATAAATTTCTCTTCAATATAATGACATTTCTCTCTATATGCATATTATTAAATAAATGTTTGGGCCACGCGCGGTGGCTCACACCTGTAATCCCAGCACTTTGAGAGGCCGAGGTGGGCAGATCATGAGGTCAGGAGTTCAATACCAGCCTGACCAACATGGTGAAACCCTGTCTCTACTAAAGATACAAAAAATTAGCCAGGCATGGTGGCGCACGCCTGTAATCCCAGCTACTTAGGAGGCTGAGACAGGAGAATCTCTTGAACCCAGGAAGAAGAGGTTGCAGTGAGCCAAGATCATGCTATTGCACTCCAGCGACAGGGCGAGACTACGTCTCAAAATAATAAATAAATAAATAAGTAAATAATTTGTAATCATACACTTATATAGTAGGTGATAGTAAGTATATATTAATCTAATGTTTCAATTTGTTCTTACAAAAGTTTCCCTTTACCCAGATAACACAAATATAAATATTTATTTACAATTATCATACTATTTAAATGAACAATTGTGTGTAGCATCATACATTTAATACACCAACAATTTTCAGGAAAGACCATATATTAATTGCTTTTGTTACCATATGTGTGTTTTACATAGTTCATTCGCCTTTAAAGGATTTGAAGTAGCTTGAAGTCGATTTTTGTTTGTTTGTTTTTTGAGACAGTCTCATTCTGTCACCCAGGCTGGAGTGCAGTGGCGCAATCTAAGCTCACTGCAATCTCTGCCTCCCGGGTTCAAGTGATTCTCGTGCCTCAGCCTCCCGAGTGGCTGGAAATACAGGCGCACACCACCACACCTAGCTAATTTTTATATTTTTATTAGACATAGTGTTTTGTCATGTTGGCCAGGCTGGTCTCGAACTCCTGACCCTAAATGATTCGCCCACCTTGGCCTCCTAAAGTGCTAGGATTACAGGCATAACTGTGCGCCCCTGCCTGAAGTAGCTTTAAAAAGTTACAATTCATTTCCTTTTTTATGTATACTCCTCCTCCTCATACCCATGTTTATATGATTCATGACCATAATTGCATTGTTTAAAATTGGAGCCTCCCAACCATTGGGATAAGTCTTTAGGGGTAAAAATGTTGATAATATTGAGAACAAAGAGAACCTTTAAATAAAGAAGAAAGAGAAGGGGAAAAAGGAGGAAGGGGAGAAGGAGGAGGAGAAGAAATAGAGAAGGAAGAAGGAGGAGGTAGAAGGGGAAAAGGAAGGAAGAAAGGAATAAAGAAGGAAATCATTTCAGGCTTTAGTTGCTAGACCATTTCTGTTAGGTTTAAATGATGACATAACAATTATTCCGATACAGAGTCTACCAATGTTGCCAGAAAAAATTAATAATAAAATGATGCTATACCCTCCTCAAAAATTTTTTTATTTAAAATATTTTACTACATCCTAAACTATACTAAATTTACCACACTTTATGGCCTTCACTTTGTCAATATCCCAAGGTTAACATTTGTGAATGTAATGGATGGTGGCCACCGTGCTGTAGTGTGTGTTTTATAAATAGTAGCATAAACAAGAGGCATAATTTACATTCCTCATTAGTAGTATGGAATCCTCACTCCACAGAGCGTCAATGTAATCAATCGTTAGAAATACTAAATCGAAAACTGAGTATGCTCTCACAAAACAAATGCTAAATACATGACAAGTCAGGTATGGGCAGAGTAAGTACTGCTGTACTCCTTTCCAGACAGCATCTTACCTTCCTAGCTAATGGAACATTCTTCCTTTGTGCACTCTGTTCAGGCATTTATTTGTAAGAGCCCTAGTATGTGTATTGTTTCAACTCATGGTGAATCTGCTTTCCCTAATGCTACTTCTTCACTAAGTCTGACAAACTAGTGCTGTTGTGTGCATGCAACTTGTGGGATCAACCGTTTAAAATATTCATGGATGCAGGAGTATTTATTTATTTATAAAACTTCTGAAAACTTCTAAAAACTACTAAAAGCATTATAGAGCCACAACCATTATCTAGCATTAACTGTGTAACCCTTTACTTCTCAATTTTCCTAAAAAAACACAAAATGACAGGACTGTAAACCTTAGGGACTAGCCTCCAGAAATAAGATATGTTCCAATTCTGTGGACCGAGGATGACTCTCATTGCTTTTATTAGAGATCTCTAAGTTTGTTTGCTTGTCTGAGGGCTAGAGCCTTAGTAAGACGTATTTCATAACTAATTTCATTACTATCTTGTAAGTGATAAATGGGAAAGATAAGTCAGAGAAAAATAATTTGAGTGAAATTCATTTTAAGTTTCTTATTTACTCTCGAATACCTTCTTATGAAAATATCTATCATATTATATAAAAATTGTAAATGACTTTAACTCTGTGTGGCTCAAGACATTAAAATAGAACCAAAGTCCTTACCACTATTCTCATAAAAATATTCAGTACATTACCAAAATATCAAAATGTATATGTGTGTATATATATGCTAAGATTATATACATATATATGCTAAGATTATATATATGGGTCAAACCCATTTTCCTCTGATTTCAAATAGAATTACAAACAGAAGCTCATAACAATATAAGCTTCACTAACCAAATATTTAGCAATATTTTAGTAGAGAGGGAAAATAGCTAGAATGAGATGGCAAATAGTTTGCTGTACCTAAGCCTTGCAAATAGACACAGTTTACACATATAACTGGCCTCCAGTTATGCAAACTATCATACACCACTGTAGTTGGCACACCCGATACTTGTTTTTACTTTGTTGATCCACATTATAAATTATAAATGTAATGAAAGAGTGAAACCCATATCCCATAAATCATTAATTTTTAGCCATGTGATTAGAGGAGCGTTAGTAATCATAGCTGTTTTTTGGAAACGTGATGCATAAGAATGTTGTGGAACAATTTATCATTTAAGAAGATCCAGGATTTCTTTTGACTGGGGTAGGGGAAGGTGAAATTCAGTAATTATCATTACATTTTGAATCATTTATAAGAACTTGAATTTTAATGATTGCAGATCCCACATTCATCATTCAGGTTGAAAATATTTTTTTATTCAATTATTAAACATGTTATGCTGTATTGCATTCAAATTGAGAAATTATCCTGTGTGAACTATTATGCAAGGATATTAGTATGGTCTGTATGTGAGCATTTATGCTAGATTGTACAGTGTGAGGATTTATTTTTTAAATATAAAAATTAATAGAAAATGGATCACATTATAAACATTTCTGCTGATTATCCAGCATATGCAGTCATTATGAATGTACCCACTTCATAAACATAAAATTTAATCATTACCTCATTATTTTTGTAACTCGAGAAAGCATTGCTTGTCATTTCAGATTCTTACACTCTAAAATGGGGACTTCTACATGAAGCGGATCATATTACCAGATTGTGACAAAATTATGGAGATGCACTTTTAAGTCATGAAGTATTCCATAACATTGACCCAGTGATGACTTGGTCTTGAACTTGTACTTTGAAATGTGAGAATTTATTATCAGTTTACCCATGTAGTAGACAAAATAATGATCCCCCAAATATATCCATATTTTAATCCCAGAAATCTGTGATTGTGTTCCTTTTTGTGATGAAAGACACTTTACAGATATGATTAAGTTAACCATCTTGAGATATGAAGGCTACTCTGGATTACCCAGATGGCCCCAAAGTAATCACAAGGGTCCTTAGAAAAGAGACATAGGAGGGTCAGAGTCAAATAAGGAGGTATGACAACAAAAGCAGAGGTTGGAAAATTATCATATCTGGAAGGAGACCATGCACCTAGGAATGCAAACAGCTTCTGGAAGGTTCTGGAAAAGGTAAACAATGGACCTTTCCTAGAGTCTCTAGAAGAAATGTAGTCCTGCTGACAGCTTAATTTTAGCCTGCAAGACCCATTTCTGATCACCAGAAGTGAAAGAAAATAAATTTGTGTTGTCGAAGCCACTAAGTTTTTGATAATTTGTTATAGACATCAGCAATAGGAAATGAATACACACACGGATACAATTGATAATTTGCTTGCTTTCTTCTCATTTTAAAATTGAAGATCACTCTTATTAATTAAAAACATTTGTAGTTTTAGATCACACAGAACAAAAAGAAAATTACAAATGGGTCAGCAGTACAGTAATTCTGCACATGATATTCAGTGTCACACTTCCACATTCTCATATGATCATGCATGGGAAAGAATACTTGCAGGCCTAACATTTTTCTGGGCTGTTATACCTTTGTTTCCTTGACTATTGCGCTTTTATAATTTTGTCTCTCTTTTCAATTCATTTTATAGGAATTCATAAAAAATTACATAAGCTCAGACAAATAACTAGTAATAATAACTTTTTTTCAATTTAAGTCATTGTTTACCTTGAGCACTTGCCATTTTGAAGGCAAAAGAGCCTCAGTTTAAGAGTGACAAAACATGGTTTTATTTCTTCCTTCATCCCGCAGAAGCTCTGCAAAAGTTGGCAAAGCCATGCACTTTATTCTTTTTAGCATTTGTGATGTAACTTTAGATTCATATGCAAGTATAAAAAATAACAGAGTAATTAGTTATGTTTATCTACCATTGGCAATATCTTGCCAGGAAACTTACATTAGTGCAGTCCATCAATCTTACTAAGATTTCATTAGTTTTACATGTATTCATTTGTGTGTATATGTGTATTTACTTCTATGCATTTTTATCACATTTATAAACTTGTATGACTGCCACCATAGTCAAGATACAGAAAAGTTCTATGACAAGGATCCTTCTTGCTACCATTTAATAGCGTTGATATTTTCTCCACCCTTTTCCCTATCCCAATATTCCCCTGGCTATTACTATCTCTTCTCCATGTCTATATGTCTGTCATTTCATTAATGTTATATAAATAGAATCATGCAGAATAGAACCTTTTAAGATTATCCTTTTCACTCAGCGTCACTTTGAACTTGTATCCTGCCAATTGAATCAATTCAATTATTTCTAGAAATTATTTTGTAGATAGGTTGGAATTTTCTACATAAGCAAACATGCCATCTGTACATAAGATTTCTTCATTTCTTTTGTTATGATTTGTATGTTTTATTTATTTTTTTATTGCATTGTCTAAAATTTCCAGTATTATATAACATAAGCAAAGTGAGAGTAGATATCCTTGTCTTGTTTCCAATTTTAGTGAAAAAGCATTGTCTTTTACCATTAAGTATGATAGTAGCTGTAGATACTATTTTGTAGATGCTATTCATTATCCCATCTATTCCTTTTTTTTTTGTGATTTTTCTGTATTGAATATGTGTTGGATTTTTTCAAATGCTTTTTCTGCATCCATGTATAAGAATTCAGGACGGGCATGGTGGCTCATGCCTGTCATTCCAGCATTTTGGAAAGCCAAGGAAGGCAGATCAAGAGGCCAGGAGTTTCAAGACCAGCCTGACCAATATGGTGAAACCCCGTCTCTACTAAAAATATAAAAATTAGCCAGGCATGGTGGCACGTGCTTATAACCTCAGCTACTCGGGAGGCTGTGGCAGGAGAATCACTTGAACCCAAGAGGTGGAGGTTGCAGTGAGCCGAGATTGTGCCATTGCACTCCAGACTGGGCGACTGGGCAACAAGAGCAAAACTCCACCTCAAAAAAAAAAAAAAAAAAAAAAAAAGTAGAATATAAGGTTTTTTACTTTGTTGATACATTAGATTACATTGATTTTAAAATGTTGAACCACTCTTGCATACCTAGAATAATTCCCAGTTAGTCATCTTATGTGTTTTATTACTAATATTCATGATCTGTGTCTTTTTAAAAAAACTGTCATCCTTGTTTTATCAATTCTATTAGTTATTGATTTTTTTCTGAAGACCAGCATTTTGTTTCACTGATTTTTTCTATTGTTTTTAGTCATTTCATGGATGTTTTCTAAATTGATGATATATAATGTAATTAATTTCTGCTGTTATTTATATTATTTCCTAACTTTTGTTTGCTTTAGGTTTATTTTCTCTTCTAGTTTTTTGAGGTGATAACTAATATTTTTGAATTGAGACTCTGCCTGTTTTAAGGGTAAATATATGTGTTCCCCTCTGCACTGCTATAGTTGTAGCTCATGTATCTTGGCAGTATGTCATATGTATTGTATTCATTCCACTTAGGTCTGTGTGTGTGTGTGTGTGTGTGTGTGTGTGTGTGTGTGTGTGTATTTTTTTTTTTTTGAGACAGAGTCTGGCTCTGCGATCTCCACTCACTGCAAGCTCCGCCTCCCGGGTTCACGCCATTCTCCTGTGTCAGCCTCCCGAGTAGCTGGGACTACAGGCGCCCGCCACCACGCCCCGGCTAATTTTTTGTGTGTTTTTTTTTTTGTATTTTATAGTAGAGACGGAGTTTCACCGTGTTAGCCAGGATGGTCTCGATCTCCTGACCTCATGATCCACCCTCCTTGGCCTCCTGAAGTGCTGGGATTACAGGCGTGAGCCACCGCGCCTGGCCAGGTCTGTATATTTTATATTTTATTGCTTATTTTTAAACTTCCCCTATGGCCTATTTGGAAGTATGTTGTTTAATTTTCAAGTGTTTGAAGATATTTTGTAGTCTTGCTATTGTTGATTTTTTCGTTTCATTCAGTTATTATCAGAGAAAACACTCCTCATGATTTCAATTTTAAATTTTATAAGATTTATTTTATGACTTAGAATATTCTCAGTCTTAGCACTATTCCATGAGGGCTTTGAAAGACATGGATTTTGCAGTTGTTCAATGGAGTATTCTGTATCTGTCAACTTGTTGGCTGACTTTTTGTTCAACCATTTCCTTTTGAGCCTCAGTCTCACCAAGCACGTACTGATGATTTCTTCCTCTATAAAATGAAAAGAAACACTTTATTGTATTGGCGGATTTTTGTGAGGACCACATGAAATAACATGTAAAAGTTTTTTGTTATTATTAAAGTACCAAACATACAGATGCCCAATATAATTTGTCTGCAATGAATGTTATAAAATCAAGACTTTTACCTTTGAGTGCGTGAAGTTGAATATTAGTAAATATTTTGGCACAGTTTTCAATAGACATAGGACTGTAAAAAATAAGTGACATATGCTCAGCTTCAGATCACTGATAATATAAAAACACGTATTTGTGCCTCATCTACTTATCATCATTCATGAGTTTTACATACAAGCAAGACAAAACAGTCTTGCTCTCTATTCTGTATGAGCTATAAATATAAGGATTCAGCAAGTAGTTTTGCAGTTCACTTTTGTGACGTTAAAAATCGAATAACTCTTCAATAAATGCCTGTTAAGGCAAACGATTTCTACCTGAATGTTATACATCATATTTGGCTTATCTGTCCTCTCAAATTTCTCATATTTTTTTTACTCTTTTTCAATATTGTATTTGGAAATAGAATTACATTATTTAAACACAAAATGCTGTGTTATTAATACACCTCCAGATCACCCACCTTAATGAGAGACAGTCCGTCTCAAACTATCTATAGGGAAAGACTGATACCTCGTTTTTCTGTTTCTATTGCCAACAAATAGGTGTTCTTATTGCCCATGACTAGTAACTGCCACCGTATGTAACTGACCATGAAAGTTGTACAACACCTAATTTGTTTCCAACCTGTTTAACAATATGTCAAATACTGTTATAACTTTACCTATAACTCTCTAGTGTCCACTGATAATAAACAATTAGCAAATAGTCATTGCAGAGACATAGTCCCCACAGAATATTTTATTTAACCTAACAAATTTCTTTCAGGCCAGGTGGCAAAAACAATAGATAAGACATGTGATGAAATTAAAACATGTGGACGTGCTAAACCTAAGAATCTTTCCAAATAGCGTGGAGTTATTTAACAGACATATCAGTGTTCATGTGTAGATAATCACTGGCACCCCCAAAAGGATTTTCAATTATTTTCTAGAGATCAGAACTTTATCAGAGTTGGTAGTCCACCAGACATTTTGGTATAAATATAGATTAGATTTGGGAAGCCTCAAGATCATAGTAGGATTGTGGATTTAGAAGATATAAAACAAATTTCAGTGACTGTAGAATAAATAGATATCTTAGGAATTACATGAGGAAAAAAAAATCCCAAGTGTGAAAATATAGAAAACACGAATCAGTGAGGCATATCCTAAATCTCGTACATAAGCAAAAAGGGACCTAGTCGATTTCCACCAAGAAAGTTGTCAGAAACTACCTTAAAAATATTCAGATGTGTCAGGTGTCCCACCCAACAAATCAGCAGAGCTCAGCCTCCAGTCACTGCTTCAGTGATACTCAGCTGTGTATTTCACAGAGGTGTCCAATTCATGTAAGTCAAAATGAACACACTGAGATAGATTAAGTCTATTACTGCTCCTTACGACTCCCAGGCTTTCTGCTAGGCTTTATATTTATGAACACAAAACAGAGTTTATATTTCACAACAATTGTACTGCTTCACTTCTTTCTAATTTTCTTATCATAGAAACTTACCTGGAATTATCTTTTTGTCTTTCTCTAGTACAAAAACTATAAAGGTAATGAGAAACTACTATAATTTAAACAGTGTCTAGATACCCGTTGTCTTTTGTTTGTTTGTTTGTTTGTTTTGTTTAAGTGGCTGTTTTGACTTTGGGATCTCCCTCAATGGAAAGGTCCATTTCCTAACAGCCTCCATCCTGTGTTCCTGGAGTGAACTCCCAGTGTAATCAGAAAACACAGTTAGAAACAGAACAAAGCAGAAATCTCCAACAACTTTAAAGGATTGTTTCCCCCCACACCCCTGCAGAGCCTGAAAATAGTCTTTGGTGTCTACTTCTTATCTTGGACACATGGCATGTCAGGTGGCCACGCACAAAGATGCGCCCTCCATGTTAACACCTGCTGCGGGAGGGCTCTGTGTTTTGTCATTCCGGGGTCAGCGTATGCAAGAGGTCGTTTCTGCATTCTTTGATTCTTTTTTTCACTCCCTGTGCAAGTCGGCACCTTTCTCGGGCATGCGACGTGATCCTTTACATGAATACAGCATGTTTTCCTGGCGCTGCCATGTGTGCATCATGTTCTTCAACCGAATCAAAAGATTCTCTGGGACAGGGGTCTTGATTTGCACTCTGTACCCGCATCTCCAGCATCACGGAAGGCACACAGAAGGAGCTCAAAGAGTATTTGTTGATTAATGGGACTTAAGCCGCAAAAGACAGCCCGCTTTGGGGAGCTCTGTCTGTTAAGTGGGTCAATTAGCTTGCCTGCTCCCTTATGAGTGATGAGATATTGTGAATTACCCATATCTACAATCAGCAGATTCAGGTACTAATCATTGTGAAGAGCTTTCCACTATTTCAAGCAACCAAAAATAACTACAGTAAACTCTCATTTTTCAGAATGATGGTGAGATGGGATATTATAATTAATTAAACATTCTGTTCAGTGGGAAAAGAACATATATATGCAGAAGGCCAGCTGTAACGAAATGAGAATAGGGTAAAATATACTTATGACAAAATTATGCCAAACATGATGTAATTGCACCATTCAAAAATGACCTGAAAGACTCATCTTAGACCGTGTGTGGTATGTGCAGGGCATCAGTTTGGAGAGAACAATTCACAGTTCTATAGACAAATCAGGTTTAAGAAACAGGCTTACATCTCTCCTGACCCCTAAAATATCCATGAAATCCCCCTTTTAAAATGTTATACTATTGTCATAATTATTTATTTTTATTTTTATTTTTTATTTTCATAGGTTTTGGGGAAACAGGTGGTATCTTGTTACATGAATAAGTTCTTTAGTGGTGATTTCTGAAATTTTCCTGCACCCATAACCCAAGCAGTATACACTGTACCCAATTTATAGTCTCTCACCTTCCTCCCACCCTTTCTCCCCAGTCTCCAAAGTCTATTGTATCATTCTTATACCTTACCTTGCATCCTCATGGCTTAGTTCCCACTTATGAGTGAGAACACATGATGTTTGCTTTTCAATTCCTGAGTTACTTCACTTGGAATAATGGTCTCCAATTCCATCTATGTTGCTGAGAATGTCATTATTTCATTTCTTTTTATGGCTGCATAATATTCCACAGTAGGGGTGTGTGTGTGTATATATATATATACCCCCCACAATTTCTTTAACCTTTCATTGATTAATGGGCACTTGGGCTGGTTCCATATTTTTGCAATTGTAAATTGTGCTTCTATAAACACGCTTGTGCAAGTATTTTTTTTTTTTTCTATAATGACTTATTTTTCTCTGGGTAGATAAACAGTAGTGGGGTTGCTGGATCAAATGGTAGTTCTACTTTTAGTTCTTTAAGAAATCTCCACACTGTTTCCATAGTGGTTGAACTAATTTACATTCCCACCAGCAGTGTAAAAGTGTTTCCTTTTTACCACATTCCTGCCAAAATCTATTATTTTTTAAATTTTTGATTCTGGCCACTCTTGCAGGGGTAAGGCGGTATCACATCGTGGTTTTTATTTGTATTTTCCTAATCATTAGTGATGTTGATCATTTTTTCATATGTTTGTTGGCCATTTGTATGTCTTCTTTGAGGAAATGTCTATTCATGTCCTTAGCCGATTGTCTTTTCTAGTAACAGTCTCAGAATAGGACCAGGAGTAGAAATGAGTCTGACATACTCCTCAAATATGATGCGTACTGCACTTACACGTGTTGATACAGCTAGAGTACTGGGGTGGAACATGGGGGCTTGTAGTCGAAACACTGCTTATTCCCCTAAAAGAGGACAAAATCCCATAGCACAAAACAAAGGAGTTACATGCTAATGGAGAGTGGGCATAATCTGAAAATATCTGATTCTATTTCTTGGAGGTTTTGATAATATTTCATTTAGTAAAGTTATATTAATGAATATTATTGATGCATTCCTCACTTATCAAATTAGGTATATTCAAAAGTGTATTGTGTATGTGAATGTGGGGCTTGTTTTATTCACAAAGTTGTTTTTGAAGTGAACTAAAAATTTATCTGAGCCAGTTAATTCACCAGAATCTAATGAATTATAACTTTATGCCTTAACGTTATCTAAATAAACACAATGGGTATTTACACTGTCTAAATCATAGTAGTAGTTTCTCATTACCTCTGTAGTTTTTATACTAGAAAAAAGAGACAAAAAGATAATTCCAGTTAAGTTTCTATGCCTAAGTCAAGAAATTTTTAAGTAGTAGAAACTACATAGGAGCTTTATTCTTTTAATTTCACTTTTTCTACATTTTATCACAACTTTATTATTTGGACTTACCAATTTTCCATCTTCTCGCTGTGAGATTTAATGACATAATGCACACACATAAATATACATATTATATAGTTGTAAAACTAATTTTTATGCTTCGATTATAATTTTATTATATCCCTTAGTATGCAATCTTAATGTTTTACAGTAAAATGAAGATTTAAAAATTCAAGATTATAGAAATTGTAGCGTCCTTCTGTAAGACAAATAAATTTTCATATATATTTCTATATTGACTTATTTCTAACTCCACTAATAACTTTTTTTTTAAATTTATTTATTATTATTATTACACTTCAAGTTGTAGGGTACATGTGCATAACGTGCAGGTTTGTTACATATGTATACTTGTGCCATGTTGGTGTGCTGCACCCATCAACTCGTCATTTACATCAGGTATAACTCCCAATGCAATCCCTCCCCCCTCCCCCCTCCCCATGATAGGCCCCGGTGTGTGATGTTCCCCTTCCTGAGTCCAAGTGATCTCATTGTTCAGTTCCCACCTATGAGTGAGAACATGCGGTGTTTGGTTTTCTGTTCTTGTGATAGTTTGCTAAGAATGATGGTTTCCAGCTGCATCCATGTCCCTACAAAGGACACAAACTCATCCTTTTTTATGGCTGCATAGTATTCCATGGTGTATATGTGCCACATTTTCTTAATCCAATCTGTCACTGATGGACATTTGGGTTGATTCCAAGTCTTTGCTATTGTGAATAGTGCTGCAATAAACATACGTGTGCATGTGTCTTTATAGCTGCATAATTTATAATCCTTTGGGTATATACCCAGTAATGGGATGGCTGGGACATATGGTACATCTAGTTCTAGATCCTTGAGGAATCGCCATACTGTTTTCTATAATGGTTGAACTAGTTTACAATCCCACCAACAGTGTAAAAGTGTTCCTATTTCTCCACATCCTCTCCAGCACCTGTTGTTTCCTGACTTTTTAATGATCGCCATTCTAACTGGTGTGAGATGCTATCTCATTGTGGTTTTGATTTGCATTTCTCTGATGGCCAGTGATGATGAGCATTTTTTCATGTGTCTGTTGGCTGTATGAATGTCTTCTTTTGAGAAATGTCTGTTCATATCCTTTGCCCACTTTTTGATGGGGTTGTTTGTTTTTTTCTTGTAAATTTGTTTGAGTTCTTTGTAGGTTCTGGATATTAGCCCTTTGTCAGATGAGTAGATTGCAAAAATTTTCTCCCATTCTGTAGGTTGCCTGTTCACTCTGATGGTAGTTTCTTTTGCTGTGCAGAAGCTCTTTAGTTTAATGAGATCCCATTTGTCAATTTTGGCTTTTGCTGCCATTGCTTTTGGTGTTTTAGACATGAAGTCTTTGCCCATGCCTATGTCCTGAATGGTACTACCTAGGTTTTCCTCTAGGATTTTTATGGTATTAGGTCTAACATTTAAGTCTCTAATCCATCTTGAATTAATTTTCATATAAGGAATAAGGAAAGGATCCAGTTTCAGCTTTCTACTTATGGCTAGCCAATTTTCCCAGCACCATTTATTAAATAGGGAATCCTTTCCCCATTTCTTGTTTCTCTCAGGTTTGTCAAAGATCAGATGGCTGTAGATGTGTGGTATTATTTCTGAGGACTCTGTTCTGTTCCATTGGTCTATATCTCTGTTTTGGTACCAGTACCATGCTGTTTTGGTTACTGTAGCCTTGTAGTATAGTTTGAAGTCAGGTAGCGTGATGCCTCCAGCTTTGTTCTTTTGACTTAGGATTGTCTTGGAGATGCGGGCTCTTTTTTGGTTCCATATGAACTTTAAAGCAGTTTTTTCCAATTCTGTGAAGAAACTCATTGGTAGCTTGATGGGGATGGCATTGAATCTATAAATTACCTTGGGCAGTATGGCCATTTTCACGATATTGATTCTTCCTATCCATGAGCATGGTATGTTCTTCCATTTGTTTGTGTCCTCTTTTATTTCACTGAGCAGTGGTTTGTAGTTCTCCTTGAAGAGGTCCTTTACATCCCTTGTAAGTTGGATTCCTAGGTATTTTATTCTCTTTGAAGCAATTGTGAATGGAAGTTCATTCCTGATTTGGCTCTCTGTTTGTCTGTTACTGGTGTATAAGAATGCTTGTGATTTTTGCACATTAATTTTGTATCCTGAGACTTTGCTGAAGTTGCTTATCAGCTTAAGGAGATTTTGGGCTGAGACAATGGGGTTTTCTAAATATACAATCATGTCATCTGCAAACAGGGACAATTTGACTTCTTCTTTTCCTAACTGAATACCCTTGATTTCTTTCTCTTGCCTAATTGCCCTAGCCAGAACTTCCAACACTATGTTGAATAGGAGTGGTGAGAGAGGGCATCCCTGTCTTGTGCCAGTTTTCAAAGGGAATGCTTCCAGTTTTTGCCCATTCAGTATGATATTGGCTGTGGGTTTGTCATAAATAGCTCTTATTATTTTGAGGTACGTTCCATCAATACCGAATTTATTGAGCGTTTTTAGCATGAAGGGCTGTTGAATTTTGTCAAAAGCCTTTTCTGCATCTATTGAGATAATCATGTGGTTCTTGTCTTTGGTTCTGTTTATATGCTGGATTATGTTTATTGATTTGCGAATGTTGAACCAGCCTTGCATCCCAGGGATGAAGCCCACTTGATCATGGTGGATAAGCTTTTTGATGTATTGCTGAATCCGGTTTGCCAGTATTTTATTGAGGATTTTTGCATCGATGTTCATCAGGGATATTGGTCTAAAATTCTCTTTTTTTGTTGTGTCTCTGCCAGGCTTTGGTATCAGGATGATGTTGGCCTCATAAAATGAGTTAGGGAGGATTCCCTCTTTTTCTATTGATTGGAATAGTTTCAGAAGGAATGGTACCAACTCCTCCTTGTACCTCTGGTAGAATTCAGCTGTGAATCCATCTGGTCCTGGACTTTTTTTGGTTGGTAGGCTATTAATTATTGCCTCAATTTCAGAGCCTGCTATTGGTCTATTCAGGGATTCAACTTCTTCCTGGTTTAGTCTTGGAAGAGTGTAAGTGTCCAGGAAATTATCCATTTCTTCTAGATTTTCCAGTTTATTTGCGTAGAGGTGTTTATAGTATTCTCTGATGGTAGTGTGTATTTCTGTGGGGTCGGTGGTGATATCCCCTTTATCATTTTTAATTGCGTCGATTTGATTCTTCTCTCTTTTCTTCTTTATTAGTCTTGCTAGTGGTCTGTCAATTTTGTTGATCTTTTCAAAAAACCAACTCCTGGATTCATTGATTTTTTGGAGGGTTTTTTGTGCCTCTATCTCCTTCAGTTCTGCTCTGATCTTAGTTATTTCTTGCCTTCTGCTAGCTTTCGAATGTGTTTGCTCTTGCTTCTCTAGTTCTTTTAATTGCGATGTTAGAGTGTCAATTTTAGATCTTTCCTGCTTTCTCTTGTGGGCATTTAGTGCTATAAATTTCCCTCTACACACTGCTTTAAATGTGTCCCAGAGATTCTGGTATGTTGTATCTTTGTTCTCATTGGTTTCAAAGAACATCTTTATTTCTGCCTTCATTTCGTTATGTACCCAGTAGTCATTGAGGAGCAGGTTGTCCAGTTTCCATGTAGTTGAGTGGTTTTGATTGAGTTTCTTAGTCCTGAGTTCTAGTTTGATTGCACTGTGGTCTGAGAGACAGCTTGTTATAATTTCTGTTCTTGTACATTTGCTGAGGAGTGCTTTACTTCCAATTACGTGGTCAATTTTGGAGTAAGTACGATGTGGTGCTGAGAAGAATGTATATTCTGTTGATTTGGGGTGGAGAGTTCTATAGATGTCTATTAGGTCTGCTTGCTGCAGAGATGAGTTCAATTCCTGGATATCCTTGTTAACTTTCTGTCTTGTTGATCTGTCTAATGTTGACAGTGGAGTATTGAAGTCTCCCATTATTATTGTATGGGAGTCTAAGTCTCTTTGTAAGTCTCTAAGGACTTGCTTTATGAATCTGGGTGCTCCTGTATTGGGTGCATATATATTTAGGATAGTTAGCTCTTCCTGTTGAATTGATCCCTTTACCATTATGTAATGGCCTTCTTTGTCTCTTTTGATCTTTGATGGTTTAAAGTCTGTTTTATCAGAGACTAGGATTGCAACCCCTGCTTTTTTTTGTTCTCCATTTGCTTGGTAAATCTTCCTCCATCCCTTTATTTTGAGCCTATGTATGTCTCTGCGTGTGAGATGGGTCTCCTGAATACAGCAGACTGATGGGTCTTGACTCTTTATCCAGTTTGCCAGTCTGTGTCTTTTAATTGGAGCATTTAGTCCATTTACATTTAAGGTTAAGATTGTTATGTGTGAACTTGATCCTGCCATTATGATATTAACTGGTTATTTTGCTCGTTAGTTGATGCAGTTTCTTCCTAGCCTCGATGGTCTTTACATTTTGGCATGTTTTTGCAATGGCTGGTACCGGTTGTTCCTTTCCATGTTGAGTGCTTCCTTCAGGGTCTCTTGTAAGGCAGGCCTAGTGGTGACAAAATCTCTAAGCATTTGCTTATCTGTAAAGGATTTTATTTCTCCTTCACTTATGAAACCTAGTTTGGCTGGATATGAAATTCTGGGTTTAAAATTCTTTTCTTTAAGAATGTTGAATATTGGCCCCCACTCTCTTCCGGCTTGTAGAGTTTCTGCCGAGAGATCTGCTGTGAGTCTGATGGGCTTCCCTTTGTGGGTAACCCGACCTTTCTCTCTGGCTGCCCTTAAGATTTTTTCCTTCATTTCAACTTTGGCGAATCTGGCAATTACGTGTCTTGGAGTTGCTCTTCTCGAGGAGTATCTTTGTGGCGTTCTTTGTATTTCCTGGATTTGAATGTTGGCCTGCCCTACTAGGTTGGGGAAGTTCTCCTGGATGATATCCTGAAGAGTGTTTTCCAACTTGGTTCCATTTTCCCCCTCACTTTCAGGCACCCCAATCAGACGTAGATTTGGTCTTTTTACATAATCCCATACTTCTTGCAGGCTTTGTTCATTTCTTTTTCTTCTTTTTTCTTTTGGTTTCTCTTCTCGCTTCATTTCATTCATTTGATCCTCAATCGCTGATTCTCTTTCTTCCAGTTGATCGAGTCGGTTACTGAAGCTTGTGCATTTGTCACGTATTTCTCGTGTCATGGTTTTCATCTCTTTCATTTCGTTTATGACCTTCTCTGCATTAATTACTCTAGCCATCAATTCTTCCACTTTTTTTTTCAAGATTTTTAGTTTCTTTGCGCTGGGTACGTAATTCCTCCTTTAGCTCTGAGAAATTTGATGGACTGAAGCCTTCTTCTCTCATCTCGTCAAAGTCATTCTCCGTCCAGCTTTGATCCGTTGCTGGCGATGAGCTGCGCTCCTTAGTTGAAAATGCAGAAATCACCGGTCTTCTGTGTCGCTCGCGCTGGGAGTTGGAGACTGGAGCTGTTCCTATTCGGCCATCTTGCTCCGCCCCTTCCACTAATAACTTTTTAAGCTTGATATAATATTTCCTTAGTTATTTTCACGTTTCATCTTTTAAGTATTTTTCTCCTTTTATAGTTGATGCTTTTGATAAGCAGCTTCCATGTATTGACTAGTGTGTGAGTGAACTCTCTCATTAATCTGTAAAGGCACTTTCTTAATTATATTATCGTCTTTACACAATATGCTAAAGATATTTCTGATTCATCTATCTATATTATCTACCAAATTAAAAACAATTCCTGACTCCCTCATACATGACATGCATTAATTTTCTGTCCAAATTGTAAATTCTGGTAGAGGTTTTAATTTCACCTCACCTAGGAAATGATATTAAATTCTACTTCTGAAGGCAAATATCTATAGAACTGTGAAGCACAAGAGAAGCAGATTTTTAAAGTTTTTGTGGAGAGCAGAGAGAACTTCTTCAATCTCAGAAAGCATTTAAAATAGGGTTCAGCTTAATGACAAACAACAAATAAGCAAGTGCTCAAAGGTATTGGAATGTTTAACAGAATAGGAGTAATAGAAAATAGCATTTGTTTCAGATTACCTATTTTAGCTCTACCCAGTATAAAATATTAATTCTTAAGAGGATTTTAAAAATAATTATTATTTTCTAAACAGTTAGTTATCTCTACATGATACTGGTTTAATAACAGATATACAACCTTAACCTTATTTTAATCATTTAGAAAGTAGAATTAATCACAAAAGAATTCAAAATACAAGGAATCAAGAAGTAGGAGTTTCCTATGCTTTAATGTGGGTGTGGTGTGTGTGTATATATATATTTGTATGTATGTATGTGATATATATACATATATATCTCACATTGGGAGGTGATAAATGTAGTCTCAGTTTTGCTTGATTTTTTTGTTTGAAGTAATTAATAAAATTGGCCATGTATATTTAGGAAAAGCACATGTCGTAATATCTGTGTTTTTCTCTCAGTGTCTTTTTGCATTTATTTATACACAGTTCTAATTTGGTCATTTAGTGACAGACTTTGTCTTTATCAGTATCAGCATAATCTTTTGGCCTCTGTGTTCAGATTTTTATTATCTGTAGTCTGAGCAATGTGCTTTCAAGGTCTCTATCTTCCATTCCAGTATGTGTACTTTCCCCTGGGCTATCTTCTTAAACATAAAGCTAAATCGTGTCATTGCGTGCTTGTAAAATGTTCAGAGCTCCTTGTTGCCTACAGATAATATTCAGACTCTTTGACTTTTTAATTAGCTTGTCCCATATCACCTGTGGAAACTATTCTCCTCTTATTTCACAAGTCCCACTTTAGTTCCAGCAATTGAAAACTGAAGTAGTCATTGAATGCCTCTCTCTGTCACTCCATTGCGCATGCTTTTGGTCTATATGGAATCTATGTTCCTCTGAACTGGTTGCAGAACTCTTAATCATGGTACCTTGTAAATATTCCTTTCTCTGTGAAGCCTTTTCCAGGCGATCTTTAATATTCCAATGCTCTTTACTTCTCCTGCTCCTTATTGTAGGTTCCATGTCATATTTTAATTGTGTACTCAAATAATTTCTTCCACTTGAACAACTGAGCCATGAGCCCTTTTAAGTCACTTATACAATTTTCATCATTTTTAACTTTACAACATTGGAAAGAAAATAAACAAAGGCAGCAGAAGAATGAAAAACAAAAACAAAAAAATCTGAATAATCAGATTAATACAAAGATAGGAGCATCTTCTTGTAAAAAGTAAATTGGAGCTTTTGGAGAAAGAAGCACCATCTAACCTGATTCACATTCTCTCATTTATTCACTTCATTCCACCTCATTTGTTCATTTATTCAGCAATACTCTTAGTCAGTCACAAGAAAATAGGTATTGACAGAATAGAAGAACTATGTTACTGTTCCATAATGAGAGCATTATGATTAGTGACAACATTTTATCGATAGGATTTGGTTATTGCCAGGACCAGGACCTGCAATTGGGCAGTACTGATATCATTTCTTATGTGGGAGTTTAGAAATATATTGTATTATATATCTAAAAAGCCATATAAAGCAATGCAACATAAAACAATATCCTACCAAAACTTATTAAACATCCAAGGACCATAGAAATCTAAAGGCAATTAGCATGTTCTAAAAGTGTGAGGGATATATAAATTATAGTAAGGCACTGTTCACAATTGCAAAACTACTTTGAAATCTAGATTAAGTGGTAAAGAGAAAAACTTAAAGGATAAAACTAGAGCAAAATTAGATCAATGTGTGGAATACACTGTGGTCATACATATGTCTTTACAAGTATTGGAAAAACCTTTTGAAAATATAGATATGTCCATAATATGGAAAATAAGCTTCAGAAGCACAAGTCTGAAGAGAAGAAAATGCCTCATGTTTGCAGAACATAGTGTTTTGATTTGTACAGGAGTAAATGTCAAGCCAAGCTTTGAATTCTTGTTCATGTATCAAAAGACTTTGATATCCATGTGGTATTTTTACCTCTTTTCTGTTTAATGTTTTTAGAAAGGAAAATGCATAAAGAGTGCATTAGATGGTATCATAAATAATATTGAATATATTCTGATATCAAAAAAAATTGAGCTTCTGGCAAAACATGAATTGTGTAGTGTGAAGATAAACACATACTTGAGGGGGAAAGTGAGATGTACTCAGGTCAAGAAATTTTAATAAATACTACAAATACATGGCTGGAGAAGAAACACAATAATTCTAAGTAGAAAATAGCAGAGAAGAGGGACTAGGATGATTAGTTATAAGTGGTAAAAAGTGCACATTTTAAAATAAGAAGGTGAGTAGAATTTTTATGGGTATCAGTAAAATTTAGGGTAATAGTGTAATAAAGTAGGAAAGTATAAGGTAATAAAGTATGACAAAGAAAAACATCTTGTTCAAAGAAATTAATCTGTTTGAGCCATATGCTTACATATGACATGCTTAGTATAAATTCATTGTTGAAAGCATTATATTAGTGTAAATTTAAGTTTTAGCACAATTATTTTGAGAGCACTATAGCCCATAATTTGAGATAATATTTCAGGTTTGATTTTAGAAGACATTATAGAAAAATCGAGGAAGGAAAGCCAACAGAACTTCATGCTTTTAATATGAAAAAAAAAAGTCACTTAAATGGGAAAACACAAGGGATTTCATAAAATATTTTAAGAAATTGTGATAATGGAAACAACTGGTAGTTTATTTTGTTTGTGGCTCAAGTAGTTGATTAACATGTATTTTGTTAGAATCCAAGATTAAATAGTGACTCTGGTCCATTGATAGTATATCTAATCAGTTAACCTTATCCTGCTTTGAAAATACGGTAAAAGTTAGGCACATTGGTAGAAAAAATGTTTTGAATGACCACGTTTTTACTTGGTGCCACGGTTTGCATACTGATGAATAGAAATAAAGTGGCATGCAACTCTTTGGATCCAAGAAAAATAAATCTGAGTTTAAAAGAAAACAGAATACAGAAAATGGATTATATATAAATAAAAAGTTATTCATACCATTAGAAATAATTAAATTGGAAGATAAAATGTTATTTGGGAGCCCTTACATTTTCCTATTAGGCCATTTAAAAGAATGTCCCCTTTTATTTTTTATTTTATTATTATTATTATTTTTGAGACCGATTTTCACTCGTTTTGCCCAGGCTGGAGTGCAATGGCATGATCTTGGCTCACTGCAACCTCTGCCTCCCGGGTTCAAATTATTATTCTGCCTCAGCCTCCTGAGTAGCTGGAATTACAGACACCCACCACCACATCCAGTTAATTCTTTGTATTTTTAATAGAGACGGGGTTTCACCATGTTGGCCAGGCTGGTCTTGAACTCCTGAGCTCAGGTGACCCACTCCCCTTGGCCTCCCAAGGTGCTGGGATTACAGGCGTTAGCCACCATGCCCAGCAGGAATGTTGTAATTTTTTAATGAAAATTTTGGAAATGTAGTCTGTAGGATATGCATTCATTATGTACACATGTGTTAAGGTAGGTTAAACTTCGAGCATCTCTTTTTGGAAGAGTCACATTTTTATTCTATTCTGTTCTATTCTATTCTATTCTATTCTATTCTATTCTATTCCATTCTATTCTTTTTGAGACGGAGTCTTGCTCTGTCTCCCAGGCTGGAGTGCCCTAGCACCATCTTGGCTCACTGCAAGCTCCGCCTCAGGGGTTCACGCCATTCTCCTGCCTCGGCCTCCCGAGTAGCTGGCACTAAATTTTATTTTATTTTACTTTACTTTACTTTACTTTGTTTTGTCTTATTTTATTTTATTTTTATTTTTATTTTATTTATTTTATTTTATTTTATTTTATTTTTAGTAGAGACGGGGTTTTGACGTGTTAGCCAAGATGGTCTCTATCTCCTTACCTCGTGATCCTCCCGCCTCGGGCTCCTAAAGTGCTGGGATTACAGGCGTGAGCCACCGCGCCTGGCCCGAAGAGTCACTTATTTTTGTCAATTGTGTACTCTCTGTTTATCTCCTTAGGGTATAAATAATTTCTCAAAAACAGTCTTTCTCAAAGTTTATGAATGTAAGCCCTGGTGTATTAGCCATTTGAAAATTAGCACATATTTTATTTTTCCCTCCTGATATTTTAAGTAGAAATTCAGTAAAGACTTAAAAAATCTAAAGGAAAACAGAAAAGAGGATTTAATAACATTAACTATGTATACTCAAGGAGAGGAAAAATCCCGAATTCAAAGGGAAATTACAAGAAATGTAAATTTGTCACAGAGCCTCAAATGATGAGTCAGTTGTGGGAAAATGTGATTAAAACTGGTAATGAAATTAGAGAATACTTTAAAATCTATATAAAAAGCAAGTTAGTGTAGTATGAAAAGCTAAAACACAGATACATATGGAGGGAGAAGAACATAAAATATAAAATTTAGAATTATTTTTAAAATTTATTTTAAAAATCAGCTTGATTTTTTCCTTGTTTCCCTTTAAGTACAACCCTATTACCTTATCTCTCACTGGAAGAAATTATAACGATGAATTGGAAGTTATCTGTTTATGCTGAATATATTTTTTCTATGAATTTGTGTATATATACAAAATCTTAAAAATAGCATTTTAAAATGTGTATAATGGAAAAAAATTATACGTCTTATTCTTCAATTTGCTTTTCTGACTCAACATTTGAGATTTAGAAAATATATCCTCTATGATATGTAAAAATAATCTATTTAAACATAGTGTATTCATTTTCACTATATTGCAATATGTACTATTGGGTGATTTTGACAAAAGATTGAACCAGCTACAATATTTCCTTAAGCCAAAGTATATGTGAATATATATTAGTTTTATATTATAATGTTTATTCTGACATTAAAAGACATATACCTGTTTCCTTAGTGCACAAAAAAATGTCTTCCTAGATGCATAATAGCTGAGTAAGCATACTTTAATTTTTTTCTAAATTTTGCAAAAGTGTTCACCAAAGCAATTCTAATAACTTACAATACTACTGGAAGTGTATGTAAGGTGCAGTTTCACCTAATCTTTCTATTTAAATTTTTTTTATTATTATTTTGCTTTAAGTTCCAGGATACATGTGCAGAATGTGCAGGTTTGTTACATAGGTATACATATTCCATAGTGGTTTGCTGCACCTATCAACCAATCATCTAGGTTTTAAGCCCCGTATGTGTTAAGTATTTGTCCTAATGTTCTCCCTCCTCTTGCCCCCCACCTCCCAAAAGGACCCAGTATGTGATATTCTCCTCCCTGTGTCCATGTGTTCCCACTGTTCAACTCCCACTTATGAGTGAGAACATGCAGTGTCTGGTTTTCTGTTCCTGTGTTTGTTTGCTGAGAATGATGGCTTCCAGATTCATCCATGTTCCTGCAAAGGGCATGATCTCATTCTTTTTTTTTTTTTTTTTGAGACGGAGTCTTGCTCTGTCACCCAGGCTGGAGTGCAGTGGCCGGATCTCAGCTCACTGCAAGCTCCTCCTCTTGGGTTCACGCCATTCTCCTGCCTCAGCCTCCCGAGTAGCTGGGACTACAGGCACCCGCCACTTCGCCCGGCTAGTTTTTTGTATTTTTTAGTAGAGACGGGGTTTCACCGTATTAGCCAGGATGGTCTCGATCTCCTGACCTCATGATCCGCCCGTCTCGGCCTCCCAAAGTGCTGGGATTACAGGCTTGAGCCACCGCGCCCGGCCTGATCTCATTCTTTTTTATGACTGCATAGTATTCCATGATATATATGTGCCACATTTTCTTATCTAGTCTATCATTGAAGGGCATTTGGGTTGGTTCCAAGTCTCTGCTATTGTAAATAGTGCTGCAGTAAACATACATGTGCATGTGTTTTATAGCAGAATAATTTATAATCCTTTGGGTATATAACCAGTAATGGGATTGCTGGGTGAAGAGTTTTTCTGATTCTAGATCCTTGAGGAATTGCTATACTGTTTTCCACAATGGTTGAACTAATTTACACTCCTACCAACAGTTTAAAAGCATTCCTGTTTCTCCACAGCATCGTCAGAGTCTGTTGTTTCCTGACTTAATAATCACAATTCTGACTGATATAAGATGGTATCTCATTGTGGTTTTGATTTGCATTTCTCTAATGATCAGTGATGATGAGCTTTTTTTCATGTTTGTTGGACTCACAGATGTCTTCTTTTGAGAAGGGCCTGTTCACATCCTTGGCCACTTTTTGATGGGGCTGTGTATTTGTTTTTCTTGTAAATTTAATTAAGTTCTTTGTAGATTCAAGATATTCAACCTTTGTCACATGGGTAGATTGCAAAAATTTTCTCCCATTCTGTGGGTTGCCTGTTCACTCTGAGGCTAGTATCTTTTGCTCCTTTGATCTTTCTAAACAATTGCAGTAAGAAATTTAATTTTTGCCCATTTTTTTGGATTAAAAGGACTCCTTTTAATCTGCATTTACTTTATTATTTATCAGGTAGAACATATTTTCATATATATTTTGGTCAAAAATTTGTCTACTTTAGCGGAAATACTTGTTTGCTTTTTTCTTCTTGATTTGTAGAAGCTATTCACATATCTGGATTCTACTATTTTCTCTGTTTTATACAATATAAATACCTTCTTCTAAGGTACTATTTGTCCTTTAATAGTGTTTATACAGGTTTTTAAATTTTTGGTGTTAATTGTGTCTTATTTCGAGGTAGTGTGACTCAGAAATTATTTTTCAATCATGTCTAATACATACTTATTCTGATATTCCAAAAATATTCTACTAGATATTTATGATACAGATTATTCCTCTTTCTTTAATATGTTCAGTATTTAATACAAACACATAGTAATTCTGTATGTGACATGCAGTAACTCAATCTGGCTCAATGTCGTATATTGATTAATCTGCCTTTTTTCCTAATGTCTTGCTTTGCCACTTTTATCATATACCAATATCCTAGAAATGTTTCTGTCTCTCAACAATCTGTTCTCTCCCATTGAACTATATGTCTATATCTGTGTTAGTAAACATAGATATTTTAATTCATATACAGGATCTCCTAGTTTTATTATAATTTGCTTTATTGTACTTCACAAATATGTATTTTTTCAGAAATTGAACGTTTGCTGCAACCCTGTATAAACCAAGTCTAACAGCACAATTGTCCAACAGCATGTGCTCACTTCATGTCTCTGTGTCACATTTCAGTCATTCTTGTAATATTTCCAACTTTACTGTTACTATTATTATTGTTATATCTGTTATGGTGAGCTGAGGTCAGAGATCTTTGATGTTACTATTATCATTGTTTTGGGGCTCTACAAACAACACTCATATAAGATAGCTCACTTAATCTATACATATGTGTTCTGAATGCTCCGACTGTCACCCCATCTCTCCGCCTCTCCTAAGGCTTCCCTTTTCCCTGAGACACTACAATATCAAAATTAAGCTAAGTAATTACCCTGCAATGGTCTCTACATTTTCAAGTAAAAGAAAAGGTTGCACATCTCTCACTTTAAATCAAAAGCTAGAAATGATTAACTTTAGTGATGAAAGCATGTCAGAAACTGAGAGAAGCCAAAAGCTAGGCCTCTTGTACCAAGTAGTTGGCCTAGTTGTCAAGGCTATGTATATATTCTTTTTTTTTTTTCTTGGAGATGGAGTCTCACCCTGTCGCCCATACTGGAGTGCAATGACGCATTCTTGGCTCACTGCAAGGTCCGCCTCCCAGGTTCAAAGGATTCTTCTGCCTCAGCCTCTCGAGTAGCTGGGATTACAGGTGCCTGCTAGAACGCCCAGATAATTTTTGTATTTTAAGTAGAGACAGGGTTTCACCACTTGACCAGGCTGGTGTCAAACTCTTGACCTCGTGATCTCCCTGCCTCGGCCTCCCCAAAGTGCTGGAATTACAGGTGTGAGCAAACATGTCCAGCCAAAAAAGAAAACAAAACAAAACAAAACAACAACAACAACAAATATTCTTGAAGGAAGCGAAAAATGCCACTCCAGTGAAGACATGCATTATAAGAAAGCAAAACAGCCTTATTGCTGATATGGAGAAAGTTTGAGTGGTTTGAATAGAAGATCAAACCAGCCACAACATTTCCTTAAGGCAAAGCCTAATCCAGAGCAACACACTGACCCTTTTTTGGAAGTTGAGAAAGGTGAGAAATCTGCAGAAGAAAAGTCAGAAACTATCAGAGGTTGGTTTATCAAGTTTAAGGGAAGAAGCCATATTCATAGCATAAAAGTGCAGTGTTAGGGACCAAGTGCTGATGTAGAGGCTGCTGAAGTAGTAAAGTTACTGAAGATGGCTACGCTGAGCAACAAGTTTTTCAATGTAGATGAAACAGTCTTCTATTGAAAGAAGATGCCACCTAGGACTTTCATAGCCATGGAGAAGAAGTCAATACCTGGCTTCAAAGCTTCAAAGTAACGACTGACTTTCTTGTTACGGGCTAATGCAGCTGGTATTTTTTAAGTTGAAGCGAATGCTCATTTACCTTTCTGAAATTTCTAGACAACTGTTATTCTAAATCTACCCTGCCTGTGCTCTAGAAATGGTACAACAAAGCCTAGATGACAGCACATTTATTTCCAACATGTTTTAATCAATATTTTAAGCCCATTGTTGGGAAATACTGCTCAGACAAAAAAAAAATCCTTTGAAAATATTACTGTTCATTGAGAACGCACCTAGTCACTCAATGTACAATGAGATTAATATTGTTTTCATGACTACTAACACAACATTTTTTCTACACTCTCTGGATCAAGGAATATAACTTCCAAACCTTGTTATTAAATAAATACATTACACACAGTTACAGTTGCCATACAGTGATTCCTGTGATGGATTTGGGCAAAATAAATAGAAAAGTTTTTAGAAATAATTCACCGTTCAAGATGCTGTGAAGGACAGGAGGTCAAAATATCAACATCATTAAAAGGAATTTAGAAGTTGATTCCAACCCTCACAGATGACTTTGAGGGGTTCAAGACTTTAGTAGAAGAAGTGACTGTAAATGGGGTAGAAATAGCAACAGATCTAGATTTAGAAGTGGAGCCTGAGGACGTGACTGAATTGCTGCAATCTCATGGTAAAACTTCAGCGATGAGGAGTTGCTTCTTATGGATGAATTAAAAAAGTGGTTTCTTGAAACAAAACCTACTTACGATGAAGAGGCGAACATCGTTGAAATGACAGCAACAAATTTAGAATATTACACAAACTTAGTTGATAAAGCAGCAGCCGAGTTTGAGAGGATTGACTTCAATTTCAAGTGAAGTTCTGTTGTATGTAAAATGCTATCCAATAGCATGCTGTGTTCTAGGGAAATCTTTTATGAAAAGAAGAGTCAATCAATGTGGCATACTTCATTGTTGTCTTAAGAAACTGCCAAAGCCACCCCAGCCTTAAGCAACCGCCACTCTGATTAGTCAGAAGTCATCAACTAGGTAAGACCCTCCACTAACAAAGGGATTACAACTCACTGAAGTCTCAGATAATATTTAGCCTTTTAAATCAATAAGGTATTTTTAAGTTAAAGTGTGTACTTTTTTAGACATACTATTGCACACTTATTAGACTATAGTATAATATAAATGAGTTTTATATGCACCAGGAAAGCAAAAAAAAATATGTAACTCACTTTTTTGCAGTATTCACTTTATTGTAGTGGTGGAGAACTGAACCCACAGTACCTCTGTGGTATCAATCTTTGTCATATATGGCAGGGACAATTTGCCTGCCTTGCTCTTGCTTTTCAAAATTATTTTGTGCTTCTATGTGAATTTAAAATAATTCTTTTGCTTTCATTGAAAACTACTAATAATTATAGTTAAAATTACATTAGTTTTATCAATGACTTTATGAATCCATCACATGTACGGTATTGTGCCTTCTTATCTGCAGGAATCTAGAATCTCAGAATATTTAGGTTCTCTTTTATGCACAATATTTTTAAACTTTTGCTATTAGTTCTTATACAGTTCTTCAATTTACTCCAAGAAACTCTGCAGGTTTTTGGTTCTGGCTATTATAAATTATATCATTTAAAATATTTCAGTTTCTGTGGTATATTTAGATGAATGATACTAATTTTTAAAGTTATATTCAGCAATCTTGCTGAATGCTTTAATACTACAAGTAGATTCTCTCTAAATTCCTGAGAGGGCGATGTGAGAAATAATTTGACTCACTAGAAAATCACCGTTGTTTGCAATTAGATAATTTTGTTGTTTTTTCCTCCAATTTATATACTTCCCATTTCTTTTCGTAAACACTTTTTATTGTTCATGGCATCTGATTTTTGAATAATAGTGAGATAAGAAAATTTCTTGGTTTGTTCCTGGTGTTATTGACACTGGCTTTAAAACTTCATGTAAAGTATTATGTTTACTGAGATGGAGTCTCACTCTGTTGCCCAGGCTGGAGTGCAGTGGCCAGATCTCAGCTCACTGCAAGCTCTGCCTCCTGGGTTTACGCCATTCTCCTGCCTCAGCCTCCCGAGTAGCTGGGACTACAGGTGCCCGTCACCTCGCCTGGCTAGTTTTTTGTATTTTTTAGTAGATACGGGGTTTCACCGTGTTAGCCAGGATGGTCTTGATCTCCTGACCTCATGATCCGCCCATCTCGGCCTCCCAAAATGCTGGGATTATAGGCTTAAGCCACCGCGCCCGGCCTAGAAGAGTTTTTGGTAGACATAATTTATGAGGTTAAGATATTTCTGTAGTCTTATTTTGCTAATGGATTTCCTTTGCAAATCATGAATAAATGTTGAATTTTGTACTTCCAAATTTATTGAGATAACCATTTCAGCTGTTACTCTCAATTTGTCTTTACAATGGACAATGTTATTTTTATCTTTATGCCTCATTTCCATTTGGTCATGATGTTTTAAAATACATAATGAACTTAATTTGCTAATACCTCAAAAAATGATTTTTTTCATCTAGTATCATAAGTAAAATAAGCTTACACTTTTCTCGTTTTATTCTTATATTCTTATATTAAAAGAATAGCCATGCTACCCTCTCCCATTAGCTTCCTGTGACTACCACAAAAAAAAAAAAAAAAAAAAAATTACTACAAACTAGGTGGTTTAAAATAACAGAAAAGGGTCGGGCATGGTGGTTTATGCCTGTAATCCCAGCACTTTGGGAGGCTGAGGCAGGCAGATCACCTGAGGTTAGGAGTTCGGGACCAGCCTGGCCAACATGGCAAAATCCCATCTCTACTAAAAATAAAAAAATTAGCTGGGTATGGTGGTGGAAGCCTATAATCCCAGCAGCTCCTGAGGCTGAAAACAGCTTGAACCTGGGAAGCGGAGGTTGTAGTGAGCTAAGATTGTGCCACTGCACTCCAGTCTGTGTAACAGAGTGAGACTCTGTCTCAATAACAATAGCAATAATAATAATAAAATTGTGTTATTTTTAAGAGGAATGTATTCCCTCACAGTTCTGGAGGTTAGAAATATGAAATCAAGGTGTCAGCAGGACTATGCTTCTTCTGAAGAATCTGCAAAAATTCCTGCCTTTCCCCTTCCTAGCTTCTGATAGTTGTCAGCAATTCTTAGTGTTGTTAGGTTTGTAACTTCATCACTGCAATCTCTGCCTCTGTCTTCATGTGGCCTTCTTTGCTGTGTGTCAGTGTTGACCATCTAATTGAGTCTTCTTCTTTCTCTTACAAAGACATCAGTCACTTGAATTTAGGATCCATCCTAACCCAATATGACCTAATTTTAACTAGTTACATCTACAATGACCCTGTTTCCAAATAAGGTCACTTTCTGAGGTATGGATAGGTGTGAATTTTTGGAGGACAGTATTCATCACACTATAATTCATAAAATGAGTTGTATACAAATCTCACATTTTTTCGATTAAGTTCTTTGAATTTTTATAAAGCTTCAGTAAAATCACTTGATTTTGAAGTTTTTCTTGGAGGATGGAGGGAATTTTTTTACTCCAATTTTTAAATAACTTCATTTTTATCGTTATTTCAATGTTTATTCTTCTTAAACAATGTGAAGTTATATTTTTTCTTCATAATTTGACTATCTCATCTACAATTTCAGAATAAGTGACATTTATGATGATTGCTTTATTTTTAGGTTCATTTTGTTTGATGATGTTTGGGTTTTTGTTCAAATATTGTTCACTTGAATAATATGTTTTCCTCTGAATTAGTCTTTTGGTAAGTGTGTCTAAACAATTACTCTTAAAATAAACTAGCTTTTAGTTTTGTTGGCCCATACCTGCTAAGGGTCTTATATGTTCTTAATACATCTTACTCATTAAAATATTGCTTTCCATAATCCCAAATACAATTCAAAATTCTGTTTCCTTGAAACACAAATACTTCTGAGACTAGTATATTAAAAGTTTACATGTGGTTATACATTTTAAATATTTTTGTTATAATTTTGTCATTTGTACTTTGTATCTAACAGATATATGTTGTTTGATGTTACAGGTTAGAGATTTTTATATATGTTTCAGAATTCATAACATTATTAGCATGATTGTCACTTTTTTTATTGGTGGCCTTTGTATTATACTCTGTGTTTTATATATTAACATGACTTTATTATCGCTCTATTGCATAATATTTCCCTGATATAGCTTTGTTTATTGTAATATATGCAACTTTTCTGGCTTCTGCCTAGCTTGAATTCTTTCACCTGAAACGTACACATTTTAAATGCTTGCTCTATAAACCCTGTAGATTTATGTCTTTAGCCCGTTTACCACATTGTCTTTCAATTTCATTTTGGTCCACATAGGTGTATATTTTGTTTTTAAGTATCATATATCATGTTTTAAAATATACTTTATCGTTGTTATATGTTTTGTGTACTTTGCTAGTAATGTCTTGTATACTTGCCTGTGACAGAATACCTGATGAGGACATAATTCAAGTATTGAAGCTATAAAATTTCTTCAAATGTTAAATGTATGCTCTGCCTTCTAAAAGAGAATGCATACTACTTTGTCTTTGGGTAGGTTTGATCCCCAATAACATTTTTTACACACTGTGTTCTAAATCTTTGTTGTCAAGAAAACCTTAGGTGCTTTGAAGCAATCCAATTCTTACGTGAAATGCTTGAAAATGTTCCTGTTAATCTATTGTTTGGCTAAAAGGAAGATAAAAAGAAACAAGAGAAAACATAAAGAAAGAAAACAGGCCAATATATTAATTTCACATGGTCCAATCTAGTAAATATTTTTGTTTGTTTGTTTTTCTTCTTTTCATAGAGACAGGATCTTGCTATGTTGTACAGACTTGTCTAGAACTCTTGACCTCAAGTGATTCTTCCACCTCAGCCTCCATAGTGCTGGGATTACAAACATGAGCCATCACACCTATAATAAATATTTACACTTCAAGCTAAGTCGTTCAACATTCTATTAGAAAAATAAACACTACCAATATTTTGGTTTAGAGAATACTTTGCCTAAAATATATTGCTTTATTTATTTTTTTCCACTGTCTTGGTATATGTGAATGCATGTTTGTTACTTTCTTGGGTTTGTGTGTTTTGATCAATAGCTGCAGGAAAGATACTGGTAAGGAAAACCTGAACTAAAAACAGATAAGATATGGAGACAGTCATCTTCATTTCATTTTTATTAGAGGAAAGATGGTAATATATCAAATATAGTATTATTTAAAATTGAATCATTCAAAATCTCAGTCACCTATAGTTTTATTATGAATATTTAGGCCATATGTCAGGCTAGTTGGAGACAGACACATTACTGGGGGAGGGGAATGGAAGTATCTACTGAAGGAAAAAGAGTTTCCTTATATCAGTCATCCTGGGAAGGGTTTAATTTTTGCCAAGAAATGTGGCAGGTCTTAGAAAATGAATTGTATGCAAGGAGCCAGTTAATCTTGAAGCATTTCTGATTGCGAAGATGAGTCAGCACCAACCTAAAGGAGACTATTAATATGGGCTTATCTATTACCAAACTTTCAGAAAAATGTCATTGCTACTTACACTTAGGCTCATTTATACTGTAGAAAATTAGCTAAAGTATCCACAGCCTCTTTCATATTTTACAGTAGCAAATGAATATTTCAGAAATGTCTTTGGGAATTACAAGGATGGCTATCTCTAGTGACTAGACAAATGGACCAAACTAATTTGATTACAGAATGGTAAGATTTGAAATAAATATGATAAAATGTAGACATTTTCTAATTCAAAGTAGTAAAAAGAGTATTTATTATATTATTCACTGTATGTATGAAAAATTTCACAATTTAAAAGAAGCATAAACTTATTTTACAGTACAGGCTGAGGTATAAAACCTTCATTATGGTACATATCACTTTATACTAAAATTATTTACATAGTTTTATGTCTGTGTCTTCAGCATACAGAAGAAATCATGACTTTTTCATCTTTGGGTACTCAACACCTTTTGTTTTGTTTTGTTTTTTTTAAATGGAGTTGCACTCTGCTACCCCAGGCTGGAGTGCAAAGCGCAATGGTACAATCTCGGCTTACTGCAACCTCCTGCTCCCAAGTTCAAGCTATTCTCCTGCCTTAGCCTCCTGAGTAGCTGGGATTACAGGCATGCACCACCATGCCTGGCTAATTTTTGTATTTTTAGTAGAGACGGGGTTTCATCATATTGGTCAGGCTAGTCTCAAACTCCTGACCTCATGATCTGCCTGCCTCGACCTCCTAAAGTGCTGGGATCACAAGTGTTAGCCACTGCGCCCAGCCAACACTTTTAATAAAATATAAAATCATAAATGATTGTATTAATCCACAAATAATTGAATTAATAAACAAGACAAACGCAGAGCAGAATGTGTATGACATATCTGTTGGATTGTGAATAGAAACCTGTGTCTAGATTAAGTGTGTGGGTAGAGAAATAGTAAAAAAAATAAATAGATAGAAATAAGTCTATATAATGAAGGGTACCATGTGTCTGACAGATATATAGACTTTAGCCTGAGAATATAATCTAGGACTGATTTTGTGCAAAATAATAACATGCATAGAGCAGTGATATGTTAGATTAATATATACTGTAGACAAAGTTACATGTTTTTCAAAGGATGCAATGGAACACTGTTAGAACAATCTAGAAAAATGGGGTTGAGAGTCTGGACTAGCTATTTGAGTAAATAAAAGGAAAGAAATATATGTAAATACAAACATTAGCTCAGAATAATTAGATAAAGTATTTAATATAATTGTCCACATTAAAGAAGAGAAACTGAGGCACATATAATTTAAATAAATTGATCAAGGATTTGTAGGCAGACATTCTGGCCTGCCCTGGAATCAATGTTTGTTGCAGGGGTCAAATAGCATATAATACTAAGTGACTAACAAATTGGTGAAAAGGTGACCCCATTGAAAATTACAGTAATATTGCACAAAGAGATGAATTGGAAACTATCAAATAAAAAAGAAAAGATCAGTAAAAATCAACATATGACTAAGAATGTTTCAAATCAAGTTAAAAAATAAAAATCAGTTAAAAAATAAAATAATAGAAAGATCCTTTTTGAAGAGATATTGACTGAGAATGTCCCAGAACTGGGAAAAGGCATTAGTCATCAGGTTTAATATCTTGATAACTGCCAAGTTAGAGTGAAATGAAATAAAATAGCACATATGTCTACACATGGGTATATCATCGTGTTTTAGAAAACAATGAATAAAACACAATGAATAAAACACTTTTATTTATTTCTAAATAAAATCCATTTAGAAAACAATGAATAAAACCTAAAACAAAAGAAAAAGCAGATTCCTAGAAAAAATGATTGTAAAATTAGCATTGGATTTTTAATCAGAATAAAAGAATTTAGGTAAAGAAGAGGTATATAGTGACCGTGCTGTGAAAACCACAGTAGCTTTGAGGCTATAATTTTCTACCAAGCCGAACTATAATTGAAGAGAGAAAGTCGAAAGTATTATCACAATGGAAAACAAAAAGCCTGTGGAATCTCGCTTGTCACTCTACACGTTTGAAATATAAAAATGGAACTCACCAGTGAGAAGTTGAAGATATGCCGCTCAGAGGGTGACCGGTAGCTAATACATGTCTCACATCCTGAGATGCAACTCATGCATTTTAAGGAATTGAGCTTATTGGTACTGGGCGAGGCATGTGGGTGTATACCAAGTGATATGGTTTGGTTCTGCCTCCTCACCCAAATCTCACCTTGAATTGTAAGCCCCATAGTCCCCACGTGTGTAGGGTGGGACCAGGTGGAGGGAATTGGATCGTGGGAACAGTTTCCGCCATGCTGTTCTCATGATATTGAGTTAATCTCATGAGATTTGATGATTTATTTATTTATTTATTTTTGAGACGGAATCTCGCTCTGTCACCCCAGCTGGACTGCAGTGGTGTGATCTGAGCTCACTGCAACCTCTGCCTCCCGGGTTCAAGTGATTCTCCTGCCTCAGTCTCCAGAGTAGCTGAAATTACAGGCACTCACCACCATGCCCGGATAATTTTTGTGTTTTTAGTAGAGACAGGGTTTCACCATGTTGGTCAGGCTGGTCTCGAACTCCTGACCTCATGATCCACTCGCCTTGGCATCCCAAAGTGCTGGGATTACAGGTGTCAGCCACCACGCCTGGCCAAGATTTGATGATTTTATAAGCGTCTGGCACTTCCCTGCTTGCACGCACTTCATCTTGCTGCCGCGTGAAGAAGCTGCCTGCTTCTCATTTGCCTTCTGCCGTGATTGGAAGTTTCCTTGGTCTCCCCCGCAATGCAGAATTGTGATTCAATTAAACCTCTTTGTTTTATAAATTAACCAGTCTTGGGTATTTCTTCATACCAGTGTGAGAACGGACTAATACAACAGGGCTTAATATAAAACCAGAAACTCAACTGTTGCCAGTACAGTTTTCAATAAAGATTAGTGCAGGAGTTTTACTTCCTTTCTATTAACTCTTTTATTAAAAAGAAATTATTTAAGCATCACGACAGAACTTGCATTATAATGACTGGAAGGAAAATGTTTAAGATATACACATTACAACTTAAGAAGTTAAGCTCAGTGGGAAGAGTGACATGTACAAAAGTAGTTTGTAATGCATTGCCTGATAAATACTCTTTTCAGAGAAGTAAAAACATGTAGTGCAATCTCTATCTAGAGGCCTAAGAACTTCAGTTGGGAGTGTACACAGGGTTTTGTTAAATTGTACATTTTGGAAGTGGCTAGCACAGAATTCCGTTCAAGGATGAAACTGGATTAAGTAAACTTTTCTACTTGTGAGATTTTGGAGAGAGGTAGAATCCAAGTATAAGAAAATAAATTGGGATATGGAGATATTTGAAGAAATTATTTCAAGTATAGCCTAGGGAGAATAACCTGGATTGATTTGTTGAGTCAAAAAACAGATTTAAATTTTTGTTTTGTTTTGGTTTCGTTTGGTTTAATAAGGGTTGTATTTAGAGAGGGGCATTTTGCCTGGCAGAGATAAAAACAAGTGAGTATCAATAAATTACTAAAATATAAAAGTCTACACTACCTAGGATGTCTTTGGGATGTTCATGGCAAGCATCAAAGAGAAACTAATATTCAAAATGTTTTAGATTTACCATTAAGAAAGGAGAAGAACATGCTAAGACTTGGAGGCATGATATTGTAGCATGTTTGTGGCAGTACAAGATTTTTATAAGATTTAAGCTCAGCCAGTGGAATTATCAGTGATTTGGGAGAAATAAATCCTAAGTCAATTTTAGATTTGAAGTAACCATAGAACATGTGGTGGAGGTGTAATTAATAGATGATTGAAATACAGGTCTAAAACTTTGGAAGGAGACTTTTGCCATTTGAAAGGCATTAGTATATAAGTAGCTCACAAGTAAAGTGAACGAGGTCATTCAGTTAGAATGCATATATAATTTAAAAAGCAAGGGAAAAGTGCATTTTAGGACCAACTGAGTACTAGGTAAGTATGCCAATGGTATTTCATAAGAATACTTTGATGTACATATTAATATAATATTTTAATAAGTGAGAAAAAAGAAAAAAATGTTTTTCCTTAGATCATATACAATACTTCAACATGATATTCAAATCAATTCATGAAGAGTTCCCTATGGTCAGCTGAGAGAGCAAGAGAAGACGCTGGCCTGGTTTACAGATGGTTCTGCATGTTACGCAGGCACCATCTAAAAGTGGTTAGCTATAGCACCACAGCCACTTTCTGGGACAATTCTGAAAGATAGTGGTGAAAGGGGGAATCTTCCCAGTGGGTAGAACTTTGAATAGTGTCGCCCCTTGTTGCAATTAAAACAAAAAATATATAAAAATAAAGCCTGACTTTTAATTGTATAGTGGTTAATGGGCTATAGTGAAATGGCTGGATCATTAGGGACTTGGAAGGAACTTGGAAAATTGGTGACAAAGAATTTGGAGAAGAAGTATGTAGATGGACCTCCCTGAATGGACAACAAAAGTGAAAATAATTATGTCTCATGATAATGTTCACCAAAGAATGACCTCAAGAGAAAATTTGAATAATCAAGTGGATTGGATGACCCATTCTCTGGATATTAGTCATCCTCTTTTCCCAGCCTTGCCATTACTTTATAAACTCATGAGCAAAGTGGCCATGAAGGCAAGGATGGAGGTTAGGTATGGGCTCAGCAACATGGAATTTTACTCACCAGTCTAGCCTGGCTATGCCAAACATGGAGTGCCCAGTGTGGCAGCAGCAGAGACCAAGAGTAAAACTTCAGTATGGCACCATCCGCTGGTGTGATCAGCCAACAGCCTGATGGCAAGTAAATTACACTGGACTGCTTCCATTATGGGAGGGGCATCATTTTGTCCTTACTGGAATAGGCCCTCTGGATCTGGATTTGTCTTCCATGCATTCAGTGTTTCTGCCAAAACTACCATCCATGGACTTATAGAATGCTTTTTTACACTGTCATTTTATTCCACACAACATTGCTTTTTAACCAGGGTACTTACTTCACAGCCAAAGAAGTATGTCAGTGGAGTCATGCTCATGCAATGTGCTGGTCCTACAATGTTCCCTACCATCCTGAAGTAGCTGGCTTTATAGAAGGGTAGAATGGCCTTTTGAAGACTCAGTTACAGTGTCAGCTAGGTACAATATTTTAAAGGGCTGGTTCAGGGTTTTCCAGAAGGCTGTGTATTCTCTGAATCAGTGTCTAATATATGGTGTTTGTTTCACCCATAGCCAGGATTCATAAGTTCAGAAATCAAAGGGTGAAAAATAGTAGTGGCATTACTAGTATTCCTAGCGACTCACTAGCAAAATTTTTGTTTTCTGTTCCTGTAGCTTTATGTTTTGCTGTCCTATAAGTCTTAACTCTAGAGGAAAAAAATACTTCCACTAGAAAACACAATAATAATTCTATTGAACTTGAAGTTAAGACTGCCAGCCACATTGGGTTCCTCAAGCCTCTGAGTCCACAGGCCATGAAGCGAGTTATGGTATTGGCTATGATATTGACTAGAGTCCCAAGAATTTCCTGAGTACCAAGAAGAATTTGAACTACTACTCCATAATGGAGGTAAGAAAGAGTGTGTTTGGAAAATAGAAGACCTCTTTTAGGTGATCTCTAAGTGTTATCATGTCTTGAAATTAAGGTCAATGAAAAACTACAACAACTCAATCTAGGCAAGACCATGAATGGCACGGAATCTTCAGGGATGAATGTTTCAGTTTTCCCACCAGGTGAATCACGACAAGCTGAGGTTCTTGCAAAAGGCATAGGAAATACAGAATGGGTGGTCGAAGAAGGTGGTTATTATAAGTACCAGCTATGACCATGTGAACAGTTAAAGAATTGAGCACTATAATTGTTAAGTCCTCTGTTTATTTTTAATATCTATTTGTATGTACATAATATATGTATTAAGTAATGTCTTTGTTTTCTTTACATTTTTATTTCCTTATGATGTAAGATGTATTAACTTTATATCAGTATTTAAATATTGTTCATTTTATATCATAGTATTTAAAGTATGAGGTATCTGGAGAAAAGTAACCATTACTCAAGGCAATTACCTCTTCTTCTGGGGAAGGAATTTGTGCATTTTGTTTTCAGTTGAATGCATGATACCGTATAATACTAAGTGAAATTATGTCCTTTTTATTTTGTTTATATGAGGATTAATTTTGGCTTAAAGGGATGTTTGCAGGAGCCACGTTGACAGGGGATCAACTTATGATGGTTAATTTTATATGTCAACTTGACTGGGGTAAGGGCTGCCCACATAGCTGGTAAAACATTATTTCTGGTTGGGATTGTGAGGATCTTTCTAGAAGAAATTAACACCTAAATCAGTAAACAGTGAAGAAGATCTTCCCTCACCAATGTGAGGGCATCATTTAATCCATTGAGGTCCTGATAGAATACAAAACATAGAGGAAGGACAAATTTTCTCTCTTATCATGACTAAGACATTCATCTTTTCCTGCTCTCAAATTGAAGCTCCTGGTTTTAAGGACTTTGAACTCTGGGACGTACACCAGCCTTTAGCCTCAGACTAGAAGCTAAATTATAGCTTCTCTGAGTTTTTGATCTTTGTATTTGGATTAAATTCCACCACCAGCTTTCCTGGTTCTCTCAGCACATCATTCTCTCTCTCAAATTTAAATATTGGAGATATTTAAGGTGTTTTCTTAAATTTCTTCTCTTATCTCTTTTCACAGTTTCCTAAAAGATACATATATATGATGATCTCCAAAAGTAGTATCTCACATTAAACCATACTTTTAAACTTGAAGTGAGTTTATTCTGTTGATTCCTTGGCAGTTCTTCTTGGACCTCTGAAATACAATTATTTTAAAACATCAGCACTCTAATCTTCTGACACTTACTCTCTTGGTGTTCCTCACTAGACATGGTCTCTCTCCTTTGGGCACATGGTAAAAAATGGCTGCTTGGCACTATATTGCACTTAATGTTCAACAAAGCCTGAATGCAGTCAGGTGCGTAGTTTCTTCTTAGGAAAGAGAATCTCAATAGTCTTACTTGGGACAGTGAATACCTGTAGTCCAATCAATGATGGCCAGAAAGTGGTATCAAGAGCCTTCCTGGGAAACAATTTCAAAGCAGACTCTGAACAGAGCGCAACCATGTTCTCTAAGAAGGAAGTATAGGAGTGAGAATTAGATAACAAGCAAAGAAAATGATGGGACACTCTGAAACAACAGATAGAAACACCTTTTAGGTAGTATTATTTGGATTCAATGTCAGAACTAAAGGCACATCAGAAGAAAAGCCATTGAAACTCTTCATCGTATATATTCATTATTGAATTTGCTTTAGCAAATTTCTGTCATGTGTAACGTATAATGATTCTTTCCATAGAGGTGACCTCCTATATACAACGAGAGATAGGATTCTAAAAGCTACTTTTTATTTTCAATTTATAAGATTTGTACTATATACTAATGAACCTACATAAAGAGTGATTAATAAACATAACAAGAACCTGACGTAATCTGGATGAATCATACTTGATAATGCCCAAATTATGCCACATATTTCTACAATATTTTAATCTAGAACAAAGACTGAGTAATTGAATTTTAAGCTTCAGTTACATTTTAGATTAACTGACTATAGAAGTCAATATAAATGTACAAATAGTGGGGGAAAACTAAAATTTTTCCAAATGTAAATTAAAATAATTTTAAATTTTAAAAACTTAAATGTTAGTATAATTAAAATTATGTTCTATTTTGAAAAACATCCCTCAATTGAGTGGCCCACAATTAAAAACTTTGGTAGTATCATTATTTGCATCTGGTCTTAGATTTCCTGTGATTTTTCACTATGTTACTTGGGAAAAAGAGTATTTTTTGTGAAATACTTTATTTTTTCTCTAAAAAGAACATGATACAAAATAAATTATGTAATAAAAAACATCCAGGTAAAATTATGTGTGTACATTTTATATATATAAATTTCTGTGTAAGCATGTGTGTGTGTGTGCACACGTGTGTATGTTTGTTTTCATCTGGGAGAAGGACTTAATGTCTTGAGAGTTAAATAGCTGTAGTGTTTTTTTATGCATAAGTAATGCATCATTTGCGCACAAATGACCCAAATGATTCTCATTAATAAGGCCAAAATTACTTACATTTCAGAATGATAAATTAGTATAATATGTATTCAGTTGTGTTTATTATAAATAATCTATAGTTCATTGCCTTTAATTATATTAATTTTTATCACTATTTCAGGTAGTTTAAATACTATAACATATGCAATTCAGGGCTAAGGCATCTTCATTTAAAGTGGGCTATACTGGAATATATATTTCAGTTCTTCATATGAAAAAGAAATGTGTGAAATGATCAGGTAGAATTGAGTGAGTACAAACAGTACATAGAAACTTAACCATCTTAGTACTTAACAATTTGAAATAAGATGTTCTTCACCTTTGAACAATAATTGAAATAAATAATAACAACTATAATGAAGAATATAACAATAGCTAAGTTTATTGAAAACTAAAATGTCATATATAACTCACAATCTATGTAACTGTCACACCACCTTCGTTTTATGGAACTAGTAACTGAGGACCAAAATGTTAAATAATATGTCAAATAAAGTAATTGGTAGAACTAAGATTCAAATCCAGGCAATTTGTCCACCAATTTTTATTACTTTTAGAATAACAGGAAAGGATATTTAGCATATTTAGCTTGATGGGTATTCACACTTTTAGGTATCAGTTCATCTCTAAGCACTGCTGGGAATTCATTATCTTGCTTCCTTAGATATGTCTTTGAAATGACAAATGAATCACAGAAATGTAAATGAAAATCTTCAGTAGTTTTGAAGTCACATTCCACACAAAATTCTGAGTTTTAAAATTCTGCAAATTTCATGCCTTCATTTTATAAGGAGGTGCAGTCATTGTTGAGTACCATATTGCTCTCCGGCTCTTGCTTTATTCTGTCATCCAGAAATCCAAAGCTGCAACTGCCTCTCTTACATTTGCCTCATCCACACTGATTCCCAAACTGCTGAGGTTTTTCTAGAAATTTTCAGTCCCTCTCCCTCTTCTCATCTGCAGTTTCCCAGCTATCATATCTGTGGTGGTAGGAGAGGAGTCTATCCAGAAATGTCATTCTCAATTCATTTGTTTTTCCCCAAAGCAGTTTTTGTTTTGTTTTGTTTGTTTGTTTGTTTGTTTGTGAGACAGGGTTTTCCTCTGTCACCCAGGTGGGAGTACAGTGGCCCCATTTGGGCTCATTGCAACCACAGTCTCCTGAACTCAAGTGATCCTCCCACCTCAGCTGCCCAAGTAGCTGGGACTACAGGTGCGAGCCACCATTTCTGGCAAAATTTGTAGTTTTTTTGTAGAGATGGGATTTTTGACATGTTGCCAGGCTGGTTTCAAACTCCTGGGCTTAAGAGATCCACCCTTCTAGGCCTCCCAAAGTACTGGCATTACAGAGATAAGACACAACATTTCATTCATTTTCTGTCAAACTTACAAAGCCCTGTCATTCTTTCTATCAACTATCTTTTATATAATTGTAAGGCCGGGCACAGTGGTTCACACTTGTAATCCGACCATTGTGGAATAGCAGAAGAAGTAAAGAAGTAATCTTTATCATCTTTACAATTCCAGAATAGTCACTTTAAAAATAAAATATAATGATGTCATAATCTTAAAAAATAATCTCTTAGATCTTTACATCAAAATAAAGTCCAGATTTTTAAATATAACACTAAGACAGAGGCTCCTCCAACCGCATGTGTGTTCATACTTATCCCTGTGATCAAAGCAGAGGTCCCTGAGTACACCCGGTCCTGAATAAATGAACCTCTGTCAGTCTATCAATTTCCCACAATACTCAGGTCTCTACTCACTGTCACCTCCAGTGCAGAGGCCTCTTATCTTGTTGTTGTTCTTTGATTAATAGAAGTTTATGATACTGATATGGTTTGGATTTGTGTCCCCACCAAAATCTCATTTAGAATTATAATCCCCAGTGTTGGAGGAAGGGCCTGGTGGGAGACAACTGGATCATGGGGGTGCATTTCCCCCTTGCTATTCACATGATAGTGAATGAGTGAGCACGGCATCCTGTTGAAAAGTGTGTAGCACCTCTGCTTCAGTCTCTTCCTCCTGCTCCAGCCATGTAGGACGTGCCTGCTTCTCTCTCACCTCCTGCCGTGTTGTAAGTTTGCTTACGCTTCCCTAGCCATGCTTCCTGTACAGCCTGTGGAACTGTGAGCCAATTAAACCACTTTTCTTTATACATTATTCAGTTTCAGGTAGTTCTTTATAGCAATGAGAGAATAGACTAATACAAATATTTATTGGTACATTAACTGTTTGATCTTCAAGCCCTAATTATTTATGCCATCTCCAAAACATGTGAAAAGATTACTGAGTACAAATGAATTCTAAAACATTTAATGCATTTTTTTTCCACTGAAAATAAGTATTTTATGGCCAATTGTACTGTTGAAATAAATTTTATAAAGTTTGAAATGTTACAGTGTGTCAAAAATATTATGAAGGCACAATTGTTGGTAAAATATTCATAATATGTTAGTACATTGTGGAATGAATATATCCTGGCATAAACAGTGTGGCCACAATTCATGAGAGGAGAAGTTTCACCAAGGAATGTCCCACCCTCTCCTGTAAAAAAAGTTTTTTTTAAATCTAAGTTAACAATATGTACAATGTTTACATGGAAAATAATTGTAAAACTTTCATTCTTAATTACTAATAACATATAAAAAATTGCAATCTATAATATAAACAAAAATTGAATAAGTACAAATTTTGCATCCATTAAACACTATTAGACATGAGAATTTTCAGAAGGTACACTTTTATTAAAGTATAAAGAATTATGCAGAGAGGCTAGGTGTGGTTGCTCATACCTGTAATCCCAGCACTTTAGGAGGCCGAGGTGGGTGGAACACCTGAGGTCAGGAGTTCCAGACCACCCTGGCCAATATGGTGAAACCCCGTCTCTACTAAAAATACAAAAAAAATTAGCCAGGCATGGTGATGGGTGCCTGTAATCCCAGCTATTCGGGAGACTGGGGCAGGAGAATCACTTAAGCCTGGGGAGGTGAGGTTGTAGTGAGCCGAGATCGTGTCACTGCACTCCAGTCTGGGCAACAAAAGTGAAACTCAGTCTCAAAAAAATTTTTAAAAATTATGCAGAGAACTACAGTTGCTGTCAAAATAGCTAATATATAACATACAAACAGTTGACAGTTACAAGATGGTGAACTATTACCAAAAGAATATGCATTATAGAGGAGTTAAATCTTAGTTGACCTGAAACAATTAATTTTTCTTGCTTAAGATACAAGTCAGTGGGTCACTTTTTAAAATAATCAACAATTTCATAGTATTTCATCTGAATGAACTGACCTAAAATTTCTAGAGTTGAATCTTCAAAGGTAAGCATCATTTTATGGAGCCATTTTATTAAACATGCTTATGTGCTTTTCTGTTTCAAATGAAATCTTGTTAATAATATCAGTTTTATGTAATTTGAAAATTTAGTAATTAGCTGGGTTTTTATTTATATTTTATTTTCAATAGAAAATAGCTTTTCCAAACATAAATTAGCTTCTTTTTCTTGAATCGCTTTTAAAATAAAAGTTATCCCATGAGTTTTGAAATGAACAAATACATGCATGTGATGTAATTGGGTGAGCATATGCATGCTGTTCACATTTTCTATAATGATGGTCAAAGTTCCTAGGAAGTAAACATCAAGTATACTTAAAATAACCACTCCAAAACTCTTAGTGGGAAAATTTTAAATTCAAATAGGGTATAAATAACTTAAAGTACTACAATGACAATTATATTTCATAATATTGATACACAATTGCTTTTTCTTTATAAAAACAGAGAAAGAATTATTGCTGGATTTTGACCATTTTGTACGATAAAAGTAGTCAAATATAGTATCAACAATATGTGTGCATTTCCTCTTACCAACACTGCTATTTCTACTTAACTTCAAATACAAAATCTATGGTAGTGTGGAAGAAAAAATAAATTCACATTTTAAATGGAAGTATAAAATGAGAAGCCTTCCCCTACAACAGTGGTTTTAGGGTTGAACAAAAGACAGCAGTATTTTTGTGTATGTAAATTCATTTATAGAATGCTAACAAACAAAAAGACAATAAACATGAAGTTACGCCCTGCCTGATTCTTCCCTTAAAAACCCTAATCGCTGAGAAACCTGAAGTGTTACAAAGCAATTTGAAAAGCACTGTTCCATAAATATGTTTTCTTTTTTGCTTGTTATAGTGGAGTTGTAACTAAGTTTGGTTCTGCTTATTTATTTGTTTAATTATTTGAGATGGAGTATCGCTCTGTCGCCAAGCTGCAATGCAGTGGCGATCTCGACTCACTGCAACCTCCGCCTCCCAGGTTCAAGCGATTCTCCAGCCTCAGCCTACCGCGTAGCTGGGATTACAGGCATGTGCCACCACCCTTGGCTAATTTTTGTATTTTTAGTAGAGTCGGGGTTTCATTATGTTGGCCAGGATGATCTCAATCTCTTCACCTCGTGATCCACCCACCTCGACCTCCCAAAGTGCTGGGATTACCAGCGTGAGCCACCGCACCTGGCCTGTTTTTGCTTATTCTTTAAAACTAAAATGGTCTGAAAATACGTGCTTATTGTCAGAATTGGCAAGGATCAGTTTTTATCTGTGGTTTCCCTAAAGGCATCATTGAAGAGTTTCCTAAAAGGTTTCTATTTCTGTCTTGCCCTCTCTTTATTTTCCTTTAATATTTTATCTCTTCTATTATTTGTGCAATAAGGTCATTTTTATGGAAATTAAGATAAATACCTTTGTGTCATGACATTAGTCTGAAGTCTTGTGATGTTTTAAGGTGGTTGATTTTCTCCTGAATCATGTTACTGTGAGAAACTCATAGGGATTTGAGAGATTCTAACGTGGGTTGTTCTAATCACATTCTTCCCTACATCACCTAAAGGCAATTCCATCCTTCCAATTACTCAGAACAAAACCGTTGTTTAATTCTTGATCAGTCTCCTTTCCTCACACCTCATGTGCATTGCATCAGAAAGTTCTTTTATTGTGATATATGAAAAAATCTACCCCTAATCATCTGTCTGCCAGGACCACCTTGTACAAAGCTAACATCGTCTTTAGCATAGATTGTTGCGTTGCTTCCTTATAATCTATTTTCCTCAAAACAACCAGTCAAAGATCTATGGCTACTCATAATCTCTAATGGCTTTCATTTCCCTAAGAATAAAAGTCAGTGTCTTCCCAGGTCCTTCGCGGACTGGCTGGCATTACTGTGTGACCTCATGACTTGCCCTTCTCCCTGCTCCAGCTGTACTGGCTTGTTTGCTTGACCTTGAACACAGCAGGCATGCTATGACTTTAGGGCTTTTGTATTGGCCATTTCCTTTTATAAGAACACATTTCACTCATATCTGCATTTCTAACTCCTTTGCTTTTGTCAAGGTGCTCAGAGTCATCAAGGTTGCTTTGACCACCCTGTTTAACACTGCAACCTTCTCCTCCCCATGGACCATTCATACTTACTGTACTCCTTACTCTTCGCTACCTTTTCTTTTTCACATACCATCTATTAACAACTAACATACTATATGATTTTCTCATGTTATTTATTTGCTGTCTTCTTTCAATAGGAAGTAAATTTGAAGGGGAAAGACATTTGTTTAATATGTTTGCTGATGTATTCTAAGCACCAAAAACAGAAGGGGCTGGCACATGGTAAGTGCTTAGTGAATATTTAACTGACTCAATAAAGATATAAATGTATTTTTATATGGGTGAAAATATTCATTCTGAATGTCTCCTGAAACTTTGTTCATGCCTTTCTACATTCTAATCAAACAATCACTTTTGAATTAATAGTTAATAGTTAAATTGGTGTATAACACATCATTCACGTCAGCATTATAACAGACTTGGAGTATGCACCAGGAGACATTTCAATACTGTAAGGTCTCCCCAGGACAATGGAATCTGCACATAATACACTGGTATTTAAGTAATAAGTCTGGGTATTGGGGATAATGAATTCAGAGTAGAGAAGTAATTTTTCTCCATTATATATTGCAAGCTGTTTTTTATAAATCTGGGCTACAGATACTAAGAAAAATTCATCACTACCCATCGGTATTTATTCTTTACTAATCTTTGAAGGAAAGATTGCATACATTTACTGTCTTAATATGTTAAGAGTGAATGTTAATTTTAGATTGGTCGGTCTGAATTAAACTCAGTACAACAAACCCCTTGTATGACTGCTATACTAATCACATTTTCTGCTCAATTCTATATAATTCAAGATTTATTCTTCATATCATTCCTAAGAAGGTAATTATTACTATTGAGGTAATTGCATAGTGAAAAAATCATTCAAGAAGGATTAAGTGACCTATCCAAGGACGAATGGTGTGCTTCAAGGATAGAAAATAAATGGAAGTATTTACGTCTGTCAGATTATAAGACACTCTAGTCATCTCAAATCTTTTAATAGTGTATGTAGTTTTTTAAACAATTACAGGCATTTATACTACTATTTTCTCTTTTTAAAAAACTTCTTCAACAATGAAAGGTAAACTAAAGTTCGCGGGGATGAAAAAAACATTCAGTTGTTGAAATACGAGAAGTAAGTTTTGCCTCTAAGTGTTTTGGCATTTTCCACATGGCCAATAGTATTGCCCGACTGTGAGGTTGTTTGTTATCAAATTTGAAAAGGTTACCTCATGACCACTCAAAGAAAGCCTAAAATACTTAAACCTCTGCTTGAATTTAGAAACAGAAAGCTATTCATTATATTTCACATTTTCTCTCTTCACTTGTCATCAAACACAATAATCTTGATGAATCCAACATCAATTGTATTCTATGAATACTTTTTGAAAGTCAGTATAGCAATATCAGGCAACTGCTGCTGAAGGGTGATTTAGTTCATCTTTCTTCCTATTAATATTTTGCTGTTTTTGGACATAGGCATTATTTTTGTTGCACTAGACGTCTTCAAGGTAATGTATCACAATATGGGTACTGAAAACAAAAAGCTCAATATAGCCATTTCAGTTTTAGTTTTGCTGTGCAATACATGAGACAATACTAAAGTTGAAATGTCCTAGTTCTTGTTAGCTTACAGAAATCATTCAACATGAGCATACTAAAAAGTGAAATTTGCCTATACACATGGTATGATGTCCTTGTTATTTATTTGATGTCATCTTTCACTAGGAGGTAGATTAGAAAGGGAAAGACATTTGTTTAGTGTGTTTGCTGATGTATGCTAAGCACCAACATCAGAGGGGACGAGCACATTTTAAGTGCTTAGTGAATATGTAACTGAACAAATGAGAAGATGAAATAATTTATATATGGGTGAAAGTGTTAATTCCCTTCACATTCTTACTACACACACACACCCCCCCCCATTATTTTTAGTTAATTTAACTGTATCAGTCTCTGACTTCAAATTATCCCCAATTCTCTTTCAGTGCCACTGATAATATTCTGCCACTCTCTGCATCCTTTGCTAGTTATCTGACCTTTGGCATGGTTTCTTTCTTGTGCCTTAGTAAAATTTCCAATATTTTCTATTACTTAAGAATACACATTTTTGGGAAAAGTTTTCCAAGTTCCAATATTATCAGTTATCAAAAAGTGGACATTTTTAAATGTTACCATCTTATTTTTAAATAAATACATTTTCTTTGGAAAGACATACAATCCATTTGTCACAATTAATAAATTAATAAAAATTACTAACTAAAAATTAACCTTAATTCTAGAAATTAAGCTATCTTAAGAGTTCAATTATAGTAAAATAAGAAATAGTTATCATCAATGATGGCAAATTCTCCTAATCAAGTGTTTAAAAAAGAATTTTACTCAAATTTCAATAATTTGACTCTGAAATTAATGAGTATAAAATTCTAAAGTTGAAAGAGATCTTCAAAATAAAAGACTATAGAAATCATTAGTTGAAGGGGTTGAAATCTGAGACTCAATGAAGAAAAAAGATTTTTCAATATTACGAACCCAGTGAATGGTCAGAGCTGAAACACAAAAATAGTTCATCAAGTTTTTCATTTTAAATTTTAATTAGTCATCACCCCACTCTCCTCTAAGGTAGTAGAAAATAATAGAGTGTAATAATCTGTTATAAATACCAACATCAGTTGTTTCAGTCAACTTGGGGATTCAGTTACTCTTTTTGTAAATTGTATCACAGCATAAAAATATTTGGTAATGTGCAGGATTCTTAAGGGAATGACTTAATATATTTTCACAAACCGGACACACTAAGATTAAAACAACAACAACAAAATCCTGAAATAGTGCATTAAAATTCATTTTATGCTCCTTCCTGTGACAATCCTACCCCACTGCCCCCAAAGTAATTTTTATCCTTACTTCTAATGTTATAGATTTATTTTTCCTATTCTTGTACTTTACATATATGAAATCATAATGTTTACCTTTTTATGTTTGCCCTTTCTGTTCTTTTTCTGAAATTCACCCATCCATGTTCCTTGCTGTATAATAGTCTAAAGTGTAAATGTGTCAACATTTATTGGCTCATTTTATTTGTTATGTTGATTTGGGTAATTTAGACTTTGGATATATTATGAATGGTCCTATAATAAACATTATTGTGCAGGATTTTCATAAACATAAATAAATTTTTATCTGAGTATTTCTGGGGCTGAATTGTGTTCCACTCCACAAATTCAAGTGTCAAAGACTTAATCACCTGTAGCTCAAAACGTGACTGTCTTTGAATACAGGGTCTACGAAGAGGTAAGTAAGTTAAAATAAGGTTCCAAATGGGCCCTAATCCAATACGACTGTTGTCCTTATAAGAAAAGGATATTTGGACACAGACATACAGAGAGGTTGGAAACAATGTGAAAACACAGGGAAAAGGCAGCCATCTGCAAGCCAAGGGCAGAGGCCTGAAACATTCTTCCTCAGGGTCCTTGGAAGACACTAACTTTCTCACAATCTTGATCTCAGACTTCCAGCCTCCAGAACTGTGACAAAATGTATTTCTGTTGTTTAAGCCACCCAGTCTGTGGTATTTTTTAATAGCAGCCCTACCTGTAAAAATAATACAAGTATATTCCTAAGAAAGAAGTCACCGAGCAAGCTATGTCCATATGATCTACTTCAATGACAAAGTTTTCTAAAGTGATTGTACAAGTTTATACTTCTAGCCACATATGAGCATCCCAAGTGTTCTAAAACTTATCTCTTTGTATGTTCTTTTTCATTAATCTTTTCAGGTGAGTATGAAGTAGTATTTAATAGTTGCATTTTGCATTCCTATGGATGATTACTAATATTGAGCATAGTGGCACTTGCTTATTAACCATTTAGATATCTTATTTGATACTAAGCCTCTCTTTATTACTGCATACTCGTCTGTAAACCTTAAATTTAAGGGACATTGACTCTAGGTTCTTAGCTAGGCTGAGCTATAATCTCTATATCCAGCCTTGCTATCAGCTGCACAGCCTAGCCTTTGCAAAGTTTCCCGTGTGGGAAAAGCAAAAAAGTCCAGATAATGACTTGTGGTTATATTCAATAATATTTGAAATTACCCCTTCACTCTATCATATTTTATCCCTAAACCAGAGAGTTACTATTAATCCTTTTGTGCTTCTAGTGAATTGTACCATTCTCTATATTATAATCTTATATTTCACTCAGATTAAACTGTTTGCTATTTTTTTGGATTAAATATGTTACTCTCTAGTGTGCAGGCTGCTGATTCTTTATTTGAATGATGGTCACTTACTTCTTTTTAGTTAGAGAGTATTTACATGATTCCTTTTTTTTTCCTGTTACATTTAGACTTTCAAAGAACCTAATGAGGTTATGATTCAAACTAAGTCAACTAAATAGTGTCAAGGTTAGGGATGGCTGTGATGTGAAACTAATGTTTTTCTTGGAGAGCTATTGTTTTAACTTCTTAAAAATAGGAAAATTGTCTTTTAAGCTTTTGAGACAGATATAATGAGTTAAAAAATAAAGTGCAAAAGTTCCTTGCTTGTCGGTTATTCATTACTTTATAATTAATAGGATTTATAATTTATTGAGACCATTTGTTTTATTTTATGCCATGTGAAATGATTAAGGGCAATCTTGCTCTTGAGAATATCCATTCAAAATTAGACACAATCTATACACATAGCACCCTGGGTAAAGTAATGGGAGTCTAATTTCAAAGCAGTGCATATATTTAAAAAATTATATCTATGCATTCATAACATAGAATTTGTCATTATTTTCCTACCACTTAAACATATATGATATTATGTCAAAGCACTCATTATTCTTTTTTGAACTCTGAAATATATCCTGGGATATTATCTAAATTATGTAGTTTATTTATTTATTTATTTATTTATTTATTTAGTAGTTTTGTCTAAGAAGAATTTTGATTAGTTTTCTGGTATAAACTTGTTGCCTACTCTAAAATGCCTCCCTAACTTGTTTTGTAAAATATTATTCCCACTGGAGAGAAATTTTAAAAGCCAAGAAATATGACAGTCTCTCTTAACTGCACAGGTGCTTGTTCAAAAATAGAATTTGAAATTTGTTTATGGGCATTTTTAAAGATGAACAAATAAAGTGTATTACGTAGTGTATGTATGTACAGTTTTGTTGCTGTCATATCACTTCCTCTTCTTAATTATTTTATTGTATTAGTTATCAGGTACAAGAGATATGATGATGGAAAACTTAATAGAAGCAAAAAGTATGCAATGAGTAAATGACCTGTGCAATCTTTCTCTCAATATCTAATGTTGTATGTAGAAGTACTGGGAATGAAGCTCATACAAGACCTCTTCAGCTACCTACTCTACTCACTAATTCCTAGCGCTTTCTCAGGGATGTGGAAAACTAAATTTGTGTTTAGACTGAAGGATCCTTGGTAGAAATACTGGGATTTAAGTAGTTAACGTGTGGTAGTTTTTCTCATGCTTCTTTCTTATGCTCTGCTGAAATAGCAGGTAGCTTGTTGTATGGAGCTCTGGAAAATACCAATAAGAGAATCTAGGCAGAACACCGTAGGATATTGAAGTACATGTCTTCTTCGGTAATTAAATATAATCCCTTAAGGAGAGATTCTATCTTGATATTGGGCATTGGTAGAAATGGAATATTAATCATAAAACATCAAGTAGCCATTGACACTGATTTGTTTTTATAATAGGATCTTTTTAATCCACAAAGTCATACATTTTGATGAAAATAGTAGTGCCCAATTTTAAGAAGGAAGTCGTATATTTGACATTGGACCTGAGTAGATTTGAACGCTCGAGTAAACTGCATACCAAGCTTCTTATAGTTCCACTGTGACCGCTTCTGCCTTCTTAGAACTCCTCCTGCCATTGATTCTTACATCCTCATGGGAAGTTCTCTCTGACCAGAGGGCAGAGGAAAACAAAAAACAGAAAACAAACAAACAAACAAACAAAGTAAGATGGTGTCCTGTTTCATAGTGTCCTAAAACAACACACATTTGTTATTTTAGAGTGCTGGAGATGTTCAAAATTGTTCTCGCTGGGCTAAAAGTATCTGCAGAGTTTATTTCTTCTGGAAGCTTCAGGTGAGAATGTATTTCTTTGTCTCTTCTATGTTCTACAGGACTTCTGCATTCCTTGGCTCATGGTCTCTTGCTCCATCTTCAAAATCAGCAGAGCAACATAGTATTTAAAATCTCTCTGACTGTGACCATCTTGTTCCACCCTTTCTCTTATGACCATTGTGATTATACTAGACCTACTTGCGCAATCCAACATACTCTTCTAATTTCAAGATAAACTGAATAACAAGCTTGATTATGTATGTGATCTTAATTCTCCCTTGCTAAGTGCAATGGACTGAATGTTGTGTCACCCAAAATTCGTATGTAAAAATGCTAAGTCCCAGTTTGATGGTATTAGGAGGTAGGTAAGGTTTGGGAGATAAAATTAGTTGAGGGTGGAGCCTTTATGAATGAAATTAGTACCCTTAGAAAAGCAACCTTAAAGACTTCTCTGGCCTCTTTTCTGCCATGTGAGGATACATCAGGAAGGAGGCATTCTGTGAACTGGGAAACGAGCCCTCCCCAGACAACCAAATGGTCTGGTGTCTTGATCTTAAACTCCTTATTCTCCAGAACTGTGAGAAATGTTTCTTGTTTAAGCTACTGAGTCTATAGTACTTTTGTTAGAGCGATATAAAATGACATATATACCATGTAACATAATATATTGATGAATTCTCTAAATGAGAATGTGAATGTATTTGGAGGTTATTCTTTTGCCTGACACACATGGCTTTGCCCAACTGTTTTGTGTGATTTAGAAGTAGACTGCCAAAATATCATCACTTTCAGGTATACTCCTTAAAGATAAAGGCAAGAAAATCTCTCAGTAGCCAAAACTTCAGAGAGTATATGTGGTTGTCATATTTTTAGGGCTGATAAAGGGAGAGATATGCAGTTATTTATAGATTTGTGGACACTGAGTAATGATTTTTCTCCATGTTAGGGATTTGAAAGTAACAAGATTGGAAAATTGGTAATAAGTTGGTAAGGGAAAAAGATATATAGATGTATCGTTAAAATTTTATACAGAGTAAGAAGTTTGTGTCTAAGATAAATTATAACATTGTATCCTATGCAGAAGATGACATCATGGATTATGTAGTAAATTAGCCTCTTTATTTTCTCAGAAACGTAGGTGCCTTATCAGTGGACTTACGTGCAAAGGGGCCATGATGGCAGAGATGCAGCTTACAAAGGAGCTCAACATGGATTGCCTCTTACCAAGTCTGATTGTTTTGCTAAGTGCACATCCCATGTATAATTGAGACTAACACTGAACCCTGAAATAATTATATTCTGCAGTAAGGAAACCAGTCTCATAAGTGATATCAGGTTGTTTACATTAGATCCATAAAAACACAAAGAAGGCAAGAGAATCTCAAGCTCATCCAAGTCCCACCAATCTAATATGTACATTCTGACAAACTCCTCCTGTTGTTGCTTATACCTTAAGCCGGAGAACAGTTCAAAGGATGGGTGTTCACTACTTTTAGAAAACCAAAATAGTTGATAGTATTACAATGTCATTTCATTTTATAAGTGATACATATTAATTATCTGCCCCCTTAGAGCACAACATATGATATAGTGGGTGGAAAACAACAAACAAAATCAAACAAATGAAAAACACTTAAAAGTGCACAGAAGCTCTATTGTAGCAAACTGAAGGATGTTTATGATGATGATCATGATAATTGGTCTTGTCAAAATTTAATGTAAATGCAAATCATCTAGGGAGTTTACTAGACTTCAGAAGGCTGGGGTAAGAACTGAGGTTAATCACTTTTAAAAAGCTTCCAAGTGGCACTGATGTTGCTAGTCCAAAGACCATACTTTGAATTACAAGGATGATGATGATAAAATAAAGATGCTGCTGCTGTTACTGCTGCAGCTGATAATGATTTTAGTCATGAAAACATAGGAATCTAACTTTCTACAATGGATAAAAATATTTATGCTTTATTAATATATTTTCTCATGATTAAAAATACCATTTTTATGATTCAATATGTAATAAAATATTTTAAACTTATCAGTGATATTTAAAAGCAATTTATGGAAATGTTAGTAATATTATCATATATTAAACTCACGTCAGAAAAATCACCATTCTAACCAGATTTATTCCATGGAAACAGTGATGAGCTTATCCTCAAATTAATTAAGCACAAAAACCTACATAATTTAATATTGACAAGAATTAACCATTAATAAGAAAAGGGCAAAGCCATAAATTAATTTACCAATCCAAGTCTTGTCCTTGCATAAGTGTTGTTACATTGTTGAGTCTTTTTAGTCTGGAGATTTTACTTCAATGCCATGAACTTTTGAATTCTAATTTGCCCATCTTATTGAGTAAATTATTTTGCTGGTGGGATTGACAAGCACACAGTTATGATACTGTGTTGTTTATTTTACCAAAAATAACTCATTGGAGGTGTCTTTTGCCAAATCAGTCCACTAGCAAACACCAGCATGTCAGGGTTGTTTGGAAAATGGTATCTCTGAGCAGTGCTTCTTTCCTTTCTTAAAAGCCTAACGAAGTTAAACAGCCATGATTCTCTGGATCCTGAATGAAAACAAAATTTCAGTGAATCCATAAGTTCACCCTTCAATGAGTTTATTCCAAAACATTGTAAATAATTTGTAGTTGCTGTATTACAAAGAAAAAGTATGATATATAATCTATCAGTGAATCAATTAACCAAAATTAAACTGAACATCTTAATGGAATTCTAAATGAAAAATCCATATTTATTTCTATATATGAGGGAATAATTGAGTCATATAATTCACCTAGGAGCCAGGTGGAAACTTACAAAGAATAGTTCTCCACCATCCCCTTTTAAAGAGAAGCTATACAGAAGTAAACATTAAATGGTGATGTCATCAGCTTGCAGTCATATCGCAATGATAGTAAGAATTTGAAGAAATGAGACACATTCCTCGGCCAACACAATTAGGGAAGAAAATCAAATTCAATCATGCTGTTAACAAATGTGTAGGATTTTGCTAGATAAAGAATACAGTGTGGGTGTTACCTTAGTCAGTTTAGGTCACTATAACAAAATGCCACAGACTATGTAATTTATGAATACTAGAAGTGTATTTTTAAAAGTCCTGAAAACTGGGAATTCCAAGGCAAGGCACTAGTATTTGGTGTCTGATGAGGACTGCTCTGTTTCCAAGATGACACCTTGTTGCTGCATCCTCTGGAGGGAAAGGAGGGGTGTGTCCCCACAAGGCAGAGTGGAAGAACCAGAGACACAAACTCTCTCTGAAGCTTCTTTTATAATATAAGGTATTGATTTATATTATTTATTTATAATATAAGGTATTGAATGTCATGAGCCTTCATGACATTCACTTCCTAAGAGACTCCAGCACAATGGGGATTAAGTTTAAACATGTATTTTGGAGGGGACATACACATTAGGTATGTGCATGTACATATGTGAATTTGTGTATGTTTATGCATGCACATGACGTGTGCGTGTACCTGTATGTGTGTGTTTCACACAGAGAAATACATGGTCAAAGGTTCTGAAGTAGTAGTATTTCTATTAATTTAATTGACACTGAAGACCTATATGCCATATGTTAAGCTAAATATATAATAATTATTATTATTTATATTATTAGTATAATAATTTATAATAATAGTTGCTATTATTTTGAGATGGAGTCTTACTCTGTCCCCCAGGCTGGAGTGCAGTGGCGCAGTCTCAGCTCACTGCAGGCTCCTCCTCCCGGGTTCACTCCATTCTCCTGCTTCAGCCTCCCTAGTAGCTGAGTAGCCTGGACTACAAGCGCCCGCCACCACGCCCGGCTAATTTTTTTGTATTTTTTTAGTAGAGACGGGGTTTAACCGTGTTAGCCAGGATGGTCTTGATCTCCTGATCTTGTTATCCACTCGCCTCGGCCTCCCAGAGTACTGGAATTACAGGCGTGAGCCACTGCTCCCGGCCAATGTATAATTATTAATAAGACCTGATTCCTACCATAAAAAGTGGGAAGACTAATTCAAGCACAATGATTTATAATGTATCGTAAACAAAATACAATTGAGTTGAGAGTCATCATCTCCACTAAGGATGAAGATGAAGGAACATTAAGATGGTTGCATATTAATGTATGAGATATTGACTAAAATAAAATATTAATATATAAATGTGGGAAATGATGTAGTCAAGATTGGTTGTGACCAGATTCTAGAAGGTATTTTAGATTTTATATTTTGTTTTATTTCTTCTTTGTATTTTTCCTTTTGAATAACAAAGATTATGCCAACTTTTTTCAATATTTGTGTATGCAGATTTCACATTTTTATTGTGGTAAAAATACACAACATAAAATTTGCCATTTTATACAACTTTTAAGTGTACAGTTCAGTAGTGTTCAGTACATTTACACTGATGTGCAATCAATCTCCAGAACTTTCTTATTTTGCAAAGCAAAAGTTTTATGCCCACTAAACAACTCTTTCTCTCCCACACTAGCCTTTGGTCATCACCATTCTAGTTTCTATTTCTATGATTTTGACCATTAGAAACCTCATGTAAGTGGAATCAGATATTTGTCACCTTGTGGCTGACTGACTTCACTTAGCTTAATATCCTCAGGGTTCATTTATGTCGTAGCATGTGTAGGCTTTTCTTCCTTTTTCAGGCTAAAAGATATTTTATTAAGTATACATATATATACTTACATACACAAATTTATAGATATACCTGTTTCTCCCACACTAGCCCTTGATTATCACCATTCTACTTTCTGTTTTTATGATTTTCACTATATTATAATCCTCATGTAAGTGGAATCAGAAAATATACATATATATATATAAATGTTATATATATATCACACACATATCACACACACACACACACACACCCCTATGCACACATATCCCATTTTGTTTATCCATTCATTTATCAGTGGACATTTTAGGTGCTTTTACCTCTTGGCTATTGTGAATAGCACTGCTATTAACTTTCAATATACTGTTTTAAACTATTCTGAATATATACTCAGAAGTAATATTGCTTGATCTTATAGAAATACTATTTTTCATTTTTTGAGGAATTTTCATACCGTATATCACAGTGGCTGCAAAAGTTTACAATCCATTCTATAGTGCACAAAATTTCCAATTTCTGCACATTCTCACCAACATTTATTTTATGTTTTGTTGCTATTTGCATGTTTGTTAGTTTCCTACAGTATCCATTCTACTGATTATGAAGGGATATTTCATTGTGGTTTTAAATTTCATTTTCTTTAATGTTTTTGAGCATCTTTTCATGTACTTATTGGCAATTTTCATATTATATTTGGAGAAATGTTTCTTTCACTCGTCTTTCACTTAATGTTATTACTCTAGAGCAGAGATGCTCAAAAGTTAACGTATAGGTCTTGCAAAATGAAGATTCCGATTAGGTAGGCTTTGGATGGAGCACAATTTTCTGCATTTCCAGTAAGCTTTCAGATGATGTCACTGCAGCTGAACCTAGCATCATACTTTGAATTGCAATGATTAAATATATATGTATATATATTAAATTTTTCATTCACAACAATTTTAATAGTTAATATGAATGAAGATTATAAATTCAAGCATAATTTTAAGTCCTATATTATTGTTCAGCTCTCAGTTCACGTATTATAAGTTCTTCATATTTAAACTCTGGCCTGAAGATGAAAGCCAAGGCTGAACTCGTTAGTAAATCAGGTGTCTTGATGAACGATGTGTTCACTCAGTATAATTTCCTGCAGATTTATACAAGTTGTAGTATACCTGAATAGCCCCTTTTTGTATTGTTAAGTAGTATTTCATGGTATATATTTACACAGTTTCTGTAATAGGCAACTGTGAAAAACAGGATATGGTGTCACATGCTTGTACTGTCAGCAGGAGGATTGCTTGAGCCCGGAAATTTGAGATTGCAATGAGCTATAATCCTGCCACTGCACTCTATATAATCCTGCCACTACACTCTAGCCCAGGTGATGGAGTGAGATCCTGTCTCCTCCAACCCCCAAGAAAAAAACACTGAAGTATATATGAGCTGATTATATTTTTATAAGTTTTTGGCTCTTATGAATAAAATTGTCAAAAACATTCATATACATGTTTTTATGTGAACTTAAATTTTAATTTTTTTCTGGAATAAAGGCCCAAGAGTGTAATTACTGGGTTGAATGGAAATTGTGTGTTTAGTTTTATCTGAAACTTCTGTTTTTCAGGGTATAACACTTTTAGGCTATAATATTTTATATTCCCACCAGCAATGCATGAGGGATTCAGTTTTTCCAAATCCATGGCAACATTTGTTATTGTCATTATTTTTCTGTTTTGCAATTCTTCAAGTGTGTAGTTACATCCTTTATGTTTTTTATTTGCATTTTTCACATAGCTAATTATGTTGAACATTTTTTGTGTGTGTGCTTATTGGTCACCAATATACTCTTGTCAATGGAATGTCTGGTCTCATATTCTGCTTATTTTCTTATTGGATTATTTTTAACTGTTGAGTTTTGGGAGCTTTTTATATTTTTTAGATATTAGTTCGTTGTTAGATATGTAATTTAAATGTATTTTCTTGTCTTTTTATCCTCTTCACATGACTGCCAAAAGAGCCAGAATTTATAATATTCATGAGGTCAAATTCAACATTTTTTTTATTTTATGGATTATGCTTTGAATGATAAGTCTAAGAACTCTTGGATTTACTATAGTTTACCATAGTTTTCATCTATGTATTTTTTTTCTAATAGTTATATTTTCGATTTAAGTTTGTAACCCATTTTGAGTTAACTTTTTTATAAAGTTTGAGATTTAGGTAGAACTTTATATTTTTACCTATGAATGTCCAATTATTCCAGCAGTATTTGTCGAAAGGGCTATCCTTTTTTATTTGAATTGCTTTTACTGCTTTAAAAAAATTATCTGATAGAGTAACACTCACAACTACATTCTTCTTCTTCTTTTTTATTTTTGTTTTAGCTATTCCAGATCTTTCATCTTTCCAAATTGAAAAATAAGCTTATATATGTATTCAAAAATCTGTTAATTTTGGTAGGTATTACATCAAAACTCTAGTCAAATTGGAAATAACTGACATCTTTATTATGTTGGATCTTCTGATACACAGACACAATTTATTCTCAGGTTACTTAGGTTTTGTTTATTTCTTTCATCAGTATTTTATAATTTTCAAATACAGATCCTGTACATGTTTTACTAAGTGTATACCTAAGTATTTTGGAGAGGATGGGAGCAACTGCAAGTGTCTGTCTTTTTTTCTTTCTTTCTTTCTTTCTTTCTTTCTTTCTTTCTTTCTTTCTTTCTTTCTTTCTTTCTTTCTTTCTTTCTTTCTCTTTCTTTCTTTCTTTCTTTCTTTCTTTCTTTCTTTCTTTCTTTCTCTTTTTCTTTCTTCCTTCCTTCCTTTTTTCTTTTCTTTTCTCTTTTCTTTTCTCCTTCCTTCCTTCCTTCCTTCCTTCCTTCCTTCCTTCCTTCCTTCCTTCCTTCCTCCCTCCTCTCCTCTCCTCTCCTCTCCTCTCCTCTCCTCTCCTCTCCTCTCCTCTTCTTTTCTTTTCTTTTCTTTTCTTTTCTTTTCTTTTCTTTTCTTTTCTTTTCTTTTCTTTTCTTTTCTTTCTTTTGATAGTTTTGCTCTACCAGGCTCTATGCATTGGTGCGATCATGGCTCACTGCAGTCTCGACCCCCAGGCTCAAGCAATCAATCCTTCCACCTCAGCCTTCTGAGTAGGTTGGACCACAGGCACATGCCTCCATGCCTGGTTAATTTATTATTATTTTTGATAGATATGGGGACTCCCTATGTTGCTCAGGCTTATCTCAAACTCCTGAGCTCAGGCAACCCTCCTGCCTTGGCCTCCCAAAGTGCTGTGATTACAGGTGTGTACCACTACACTCAGCTGGTATTTTGTTTTTAATTTTAGTTTCTGCGTGTTTATTGTCAGCATATAAAAATGCTATTGAGAGATTGAAGTCACCAAGATAGTGGAGTTGGAGATACCAGGCTTTACCTCCTTACAAAATAATAATAATAATAATAATAGTAGTAGTAGTAATAATAATAATAAAGAACAAGAAGTATAGCTATCCGCAAGCCAAATTAGTCCTGAGAAGGCTCAGAAGCCCATTAAAGAATATACAGCAACACAGTGGAGAAAAACAACCAAACAAACCAACCCCAGAATATTCACACCAAAAGAAACTCTGGAGAGCTCATTATTCTTGCAGTGCCAGATGCTTAGTAAAAAAGAAGAGAAATAGAGGCTATCACTAGCAGCCATGCAGTGGGAACCATTGTGGTCTTCTGCGTCCTGATCCACAGAGAATATTGGTGTCGTATGCCACTGAGGTAACCAGCAACCATTCCACTATGAAATCGCAGAGAGGGATATACAACTATAACCTCCCGCTAGAATCAACCTCTGCTGAGCCACTTTGGGAAAGGAGCCACTCCTCTTCCTAAATGTACATGTACCCTGACCACCCCAAGCTGTGTCTACCCAACGTGTGGGAAGTGCTTTTGTCTTCTGTATTCTGGAATAAATCACATATAATTAGTAATCTACCATACCTGATTTTTATTTGATACATATATCTTTGAGTGTAATAATTTTAGATGTTGGGTTAATGATTGCAATCCCTTTATAATTGTATGTAAGGCTAACTGGCTTGTTCAATGCAAAGCTATCGAATATAAACATGGAGGAACTGCTCCCTTGCTAAGTCTAATAAAAGAAACAACAGCTTCCATTGTTAGGTACTTATGACACTTTCAGCTTTGATATATTCTCTTTTGGAAAAAGAGAGTACACTTAATTTCTTCTTTGAAAATATTTATTTATTATGGTTAGCAAAGCTAATAAAATACGAATACTTGAAATGGTTCTTTGATCCTGGAAAGTGAAAGTATTTCCACTTGTGCCTTACAGTGTATCCAGGACACTGGACATTTTCATAATATGAACCATAACAAAACAGTATTTGGTATAATTAGTGTGACAATTTTTTAAAAAATAAAGGGTTGAAAGTAGACCACATGCTACTTGAACCAATATTTATGAAGGATTCAGTGTGTAGAAGATACTAGATTAGATGCTAAGGAAATTGCTATGATAAACAATCATGGACCATACAGCAGTGAAATAAGAGAGAAGAAAAATATACTTGACTGTGTACCTAATTAGAAAGATATTCTGCTAGATGAAGGAATACATATTTTTGTGTTTGTGTACATTCAAAAATATGTTTAAACAAACACTTATGGTTAGTTACTTCATAAGTATTTTAAGGAATAAATCACTTTTATCCAACAGTGACAGACAGAGTTCCACCTCTATTTACAGTAGGAAAAATTTGCTTCCAGAAGAGATGTAAATTCTGGGAACATTTACGAGGTGAGTGGCACTTTAAGTTGTCTCTAAGAGATTGTTGGGACTTACACATGTCATGGAGGAGAGAAAGCGATTCCAGTAATGAATGGAAGAGTAATTACTTTATAGTGATTAGTTTGATTTGCTTGAAAAGAGAAGATGTTTGAAATGTTTAGTAATTTTGTTGAACAAATAGATTTAAATCAGAGTATTAAAATATTTGATTCAATCTAAAGATTTAAACTTCAAACTGTTGGAAAGTGAAACTCCTAGTGTTTGGGAACTGAAATGAGTCATGAACACAAATGCAGTTCAGGATGTTAAGCCTAACAGTAATCTGTGAAGCAAACTGAGAAGGGAAGTGACTGGAAATGAGAAGATCATTTAAAAAGCTATTAAAATATCTCAGGTAGTAAGTAGTAATGGACTGAAGTCTGATAGTAGTATAGGAACAGGGAGGTGGGCCAAGGTAAGATAAATTATCAGGCAGTGTCTCATATTCCAGTTCCATTTCTATCTATCTTGCAAAATGCATGTCAGCTCAGCTTTTTTTTTCACACATTCACATGTGAAGGCAAATTTAAAGTTAATAATATTCTAACTTCCTATCACTGTTTCATTTTCATTTTATTATGTAGAAACTATATTGCATTTCTCTATTTTTTACAAGTTAACATTTGTAAAACATAAATTGAATAACAATATTTTACAACAGTCTAAGAATATGCCACAAACTAAACAGCACAGGTTGCAATTATAGTGATAAAATGCAGACTTATTTTGAATCTCCTTATAGTGTGGATAAGGGAGCCCGAATTTATCCACAAGTTTCGTGTGAATGTCTGTTACTACTTAATTCATTTTGCATTACATATTTTATCAGATTTATCAGTACAGAAAATTTGGTTTTCTTCTAGTGTGCTTATTCAAAATGTCTATGGTTAGCTTCATAAAATTTCCATGAAAGATAATGCTTTGACTCAAACATGCTAAGCGGTTATCATGAACATATAACTCAGACAAAGCAAACGTCAAACTCAATTTAGCAAAGCAATAGAGTGCATTACGCAGACACAGGAAGAATATTATCAAATTGCACTACCCATTAAAAATTGTCATAAGAGGATGTGTTGCCTCTAATGTGATTAAGGGAAAATGATATGTTTGTATCATCACAGTCCTCTAAATTGTTTTATATATATCCAACAGAACCTCTAAAGGTGAAACAAAATGATGGGAACCTGAAACTGTGACATCCCAATGAGCATATTGGAGGCAATCCTTTCTTTACAAAGCTATTAAAATATGGATGCCAGGCCTGCATAAGATGTTTCATCTATCCTCATTCAGCTTTTTTATCCTCTTTCTGAACTTCAGATGATGGATATAGAGAAGGAGGTTTGGAGCAAAAGAGGGGAATCATTGGGTGTGTAGACATTATTCACATCTCTTTTGCATTTTATATTTTTATTTTTTCAATATCTATCAGAATTTGTTTTAGATATGCTTCATCTCAAGAGAGTAGTTGGATTGTTTAAGATTTATTCTTGGCTAAAATAATTTAATTAAAATATATCAGTATGTCCTGAACTTCTAAACTACTTCAATAATACTAGTTTTAGTTTATTCAGGCTGTTATAGCAAAATCCTACAGAAAGAGTAACTCATAAACAACAGAAATTTATTTCTTACAATTTGAAGGCTGGGAAATTCAAGATAAAGGCAATGGCAGATTCGCTGTCTGATGAGGACTTAGCTCCTTGACCCTTTCTAATAAAGGTACCAATTCCATTCACTACTGCTCTGCACTCATGATCTAGCTTTCTCCAAAAGCCCTACCTCTTAATATCATCACCATGAGGATTAGGTTTCAACATATAATTCTTTGGGGGACACACACATTCAGACTATAGCAATACTGAGTTGAATAATTATATGAGAAAGAATTAGAAAGCTTCTTGGCTTTTGCTTCTTTATGCAAAAACTACATTTTGTAAACTCCCCATATTATTTATATAGTCAAAGTATGAAATGGTATTTTCTATATATATGTATGTGTACATGTTAAAACAAGAGAGATAACTACTTTCAGTACCAGAATATTATTGAAGCAATCTCTGTTTCAAACTAAATTGCTTCTGAGCTTCTTAATAACTATGATTTAAGTATATAAATATATTGTGAAGTAAGCCATTATGTGGAAATTTTAAAAACATTTTTTCTAAATTATATTTTCTAAAGATAAGGCTGTGTGAAACATGCATTCTGTTTAAATAAATTTTATAATATCATATCTAATAACATTAAATATTTAATGAAATAATACAATATAAAGAAGGGCAGATATTTTGAATATTTCTTTGGATTACAAATGAATTCTCTAGAAAGCTTATAATGAATATTCATACTTACTGTTCCCTAGAACATGTTTACCAAGCTCTTTTTTTTTTTGCATAAAAAATCTGCATTATATATACTCAAAGGTAATTCAAGAAGATTTACCATTAGGTAATTTTTTATTAGGAAACTTTTTCTACCCAAATAAACCTGACAGTCAACTCTTGAACTCCTATTAGTGTTATTTATGTATTGAGATAATAAAGTCATATGGCTGCAAGAGGAAGGCAGTAAATAAGATAAAGCAATAAGATGGATTGTAGAGATATTAGAGCATAGACACAAAAAGAGTAAGCCCAAAACTCATGTCCAAATGATTATCCCCACATTATAATTCGAGACTAATGTTACAAGATAAACTGTTTTAAAATTTTTAAAAAGAATCCATAAATGCCTATATTATAAATGAAAAGTGAAATATTAAGTTTGTGGGTTTTGTTTTTTTTGTTTTTGTTTACTTTTTTGGTAGGGGGAGATAGGTCAAATAAAACCTGCTGTTTGTAACTGGCTAGTCTCCTCTCACATGGGCAGCCAGTTTCTCTAGAATATCCAGTGGATTAGTAAAATTGCTGGGTATAAAATTCATGAGTAATTAATTAATAAAGGCAAACATTAGACTTCTAAATGAACACATATTCCTATTAAAGTATGATATCCAAGGCCATTTAATTGTGATTAAAAAGACTTCATAGTGGAACATCTAATTCATGATCAGCATTATACTTTCTTAATAATTATCTCATCTCTTGGTATTAAGGAATTTGGATTTTTAAAAGAAGTAGAGGAAGGAAGTTGTGAGAGCACACAGCGAAGCTATATAGAAGATTCATTATTTCCAAGTTATAGTAGCATGATCGATTAGTCATGGTATAGAGGAAGGTGCAAGACTTTGTCTGCCACAGGACTTGAAGAAGAGAAGACTGCTTCTATTTCTCTTTTGCTAGTCTTTCATATTTCAATTTTGTAATAATCTATCAACCAGGTATTATGTAATGATCATGTGTCCCACTTATTGCCCAGGATTCAAAATATAGCTGTGAACCAGCAAGAACATAGCTTGGTGATTTTTATTGAAGCTAGGCAATAATTCAAACATGTTAGGTATTCAGAAAAGAGATCTATAATGTTCCATCACTCTCTCTACTATATATCATGGATTATTATTCACTATGTAGTTCATGGTTGAATATTATTCTTAGAAATGCGGCGGTGATGATGATGATGATGATGATTATTATTATTATTTTGAGAAAGGGTCTTACTCTGTCTCCCAGGCTGGGGAGTAGTGGCAGGTTCACAGCTCACTGCAGCCTTCACCTCCCACATCCATGCTATCCTCCCACCTCAGCTTTCCAAGTAAGTGGGACTACAGGCATACTCCACCACACCCAGCTAATTTTTAATTTTTTTTTAATAGAGATGGGATCTCGCCATGTTGCCCAGGTGGTCTCAAACTTCGGGGCTCAAGCCAACTTCCTACCCTGGCCTTCTAAAGTGTTGGGAATACATGTGTCAGCCACTGTGCCTATTTTTTATGTGTACAAATTTATCTAGCTGAAAGTAACTGAAGTATATTCCTTGACACTCAATTCTGAACATAATTCTACTCAAAAAGACCTGAAACCATATGCATTCAGTTTACTCTACCCATAGCTACTATGTAATCTTTGTGAATTCTAGAAAACTTAGTCTTCTTACTGGAATAATATTTGCATTGTAAAATATTATTAGAAGACTGTGCTTAGAAGACAGTGACACTTTTTAAAAAATTATTTGAGGGGGTTAAGATAATTCCCAGCATGATATTGTTGTGACTGTGATGCTCAGACGTTGAAACATGATATCATATTGACTCTGCTTTCCATTTAAGATGTCTGAGCAAAGTAGACCTTCAGCAAGGTCTGTGGGAAATGTTTGATTTGCTTGAGATAAGTATATGCCCCTAAGTTAAAACTCAGATAAAGAGGTGATGGGATGAGGATTAGTTCTCCTAAATTCTCTTCTGTAATACCTTACAAACCTTAAGATAGTCTAAAAAGAGGATCTTCTTAAAACAGTTTTCTGCTATTACAAAATGTTTATTCCCAAGAGGAACTTGACAAATGCTTAATATTGCTGCAAATTATATTCTCTTTGCTTATCCAGTGAAAATGTCCACAAACCCAGGCTTGCTGTTGAACTGGAGGTGCCATCAGCAGCTTCCTGCTATCTGTTTTTTTTTTTTTTTTTTTTTTATACTTTAAGTTCTAGGGTACATGTGTATAACATGCAGGTTTGTTACATATGTATACTTGTGCCATGTTGGTGTGCTGCACTCATCAACTCGTCAGCACCCATCAACTCGTCATTTACATCAGGTATAACTCCCAATGCAATCCCTCCCCCCTCCCCCCTCCCCATGATAGGCCCTGTTGGCTGATGTTCCCCTTCCCGAGTCCAAGTGATCTTTACAAAATCTGAGTAGTTACGTATGTCTTTCCCAAACACTCTATACTTGTGTGCTTCCCTTTAATGTGTATCTTTTTAGTGACTTTTTAATGCAATTTGAATTGCTTTAAATAGATTCATTCTTAAGGATTCCCAACAAGAATAAAGGCAGTTTGCAAATACTTAGGTCTATCATTTCTGGTGGATACATTGCTCTTTATGTAGAGGGCTCCTTTGCCAATAAACAAACTAATAAAAAAAAAATACCGAGGAGATTCTCTACATGAATCAGGGAGTGAGATGGCAGTTATAGGTCACTCTATTATCTTGGTTAAATTGTCTAGTTTATCGAAATCTTAATGTCTTTTTCGGTAAAATGAAGACAATAAAATCATGTTGTGTTGTTGAAGTTAATGCCAGTTAAAAATGTGGGTGAAATATTTTTTTAAAATCCTAAATAAATATCAGGTAATATTCAAATTATTCTATGAATTTTTATTATCTCTCTAATAATGAGGGCTTGGTGCATTTGGCAAGAGAGGGTCAGCTTGAATAGATATGCCAATAAAAATGGTATGAGGGGTTCCAAATGAAATTACAGGAAAATGAGATTAAATATGATTTGCTTTCCCATTTCACAGATTGAGTTGTGGCTTTAAGGGATCTTTTGAAATGAGCTAGTCTGGTGAGAATATTTAGATGGCTCTTCCTCTTGACTTACAATCAGAGTGTTGAGAACTATAATTCCAATGGCATTTAGAAGAAGCCCTATAGATGCTGCGTATCAGTTAAGATGATAGCACAGCTCTTCTGCCTGTGTTTTAAAATGTCAACCCGCATATTCTTCATCAGTGTATATTCAGGACCAGTTGCTTCCCTTAAAATAATAGACTAGTACTAGAAATATTGGCATGTTTTAGTATGGTATCCAACAGCAGAATACCTCCTAGATAATGTGCTTTCACTTGATCGACTGCTGCTCTCTCATGACCCTGCACATACCTTCAGACTCTCAGATCTGCCCTGCAGAAAGAGAGGCAGGCTTCCACACACGTTAAGAAACCTTTGCTCTTTCGCTGTTTCTTGCTTCTACTTCAATGCATACTGAAAGAGTTTGTTCTAGTAACTTCCTTTATAACTTCAAAGTGCCTGATTCCATTCTTCCACAGAGCTAGCCAATTCTTAATTAATTATTGATATTTGGTCTGAGAGAGATTTTTTCACTGTGATTTATAAGAAGCAGTTCTACTCTAAATAGTATAACAATGTTCTGATGTAGACTACAAAAGGATAAACGTTTGAACTATTTTGTTTTTTATTCTAGTATCTTGTCCAGTTCAACCTTTTAGGAAGTGATACAACTTTAATTTTCAGATTAAGCCTACTCCAGGACTCATTGTTGTGGTAAATTGAGGAGAGAGAGAAAGCAAGAACAGTTTGGCATAGACAAAGTTTACCATTGAGTTGAATAACTCTCTTTATAAACAAAAAAAAATTGAGGCCAACCTAATATTAATGGATTCTGATATTTTTTTCCTCATGTTTGTTTCATTTGACTTTTAGATAAGTTAAAAGATGAGGCTTTTACATTTTTCATTTATGGGGAGAAGGGTAAAAATAAAACAAATGACAAAATAATTCTAGAAACAGCAGAGGCAGTCTAAGAAACTGTACAGGCAAGTGCTTCTGTTATAAAATCAGCGTTTTAGTAATGTGCTTTTCAAAGACTAATATACTATTATTCTGAAAGCTGTTTATAGTAATACATTATCCAGGGGGTGAGAGAGTGTGTGTGTGTGTGTGTGTGTGCGCGCATACATTATCCTTTGACAATAAGAAATATCACAGCACTAAGTAATACCCATTGAACAACTGGAGATTTTGTTCTTTTTTGTTAATTTTTTTTTGTGATCAACCTGTCGTGGATGTATCCAGCAACTCAGAACTAATTCATGACTTCACCCCTTTGTATGCCCCAGATATTCTTCTTCAGGAAAGGAGATCAACCTGTAGCTCAAGCTTACTGATCTCCAAATATTAGTGACCTACACTACTTCTTTCTTTTATTTCTGATGTATTAGATCCAACTAACAAACTTTATTTTTTATACAAGGAAGAAGCAATTAACCAAACATGTAGACATTGTCCAAATGCTGTAGGAAAGGCTGTATTCTCAAACACTTAAAAGATTAGTTATATGAACAAGTGCAGTCCTGATGTGAGGGGAAGGGGAGTTTGGGAGAATTCTGTGAAAATAACGAGGCCATCAATCAAATGAGCCTGAATCCAAGTCTATTGCAAATACTTTTAGGTATATGGCCCCTAATGAATATCCTGATTTCACCTTTAGTGGCCCTGAGCAGTATCTTGTTATTCCAATGGTTGAATAGATTGTAAATAACCAGTTAAATAGAATGAGGATTTTAATAATTTAAAAGTTTATACAGATTTTAGAAAAGTCCATTTCCAGAGTGATTCCTAAACCAAAATTTTCCTTTCATTTAGCTGCAATCTTTAGTTTGTAGAAATTATTATTTATTTATGATAGCCTTTCTTATGACTTAGTCGGGTAAAGTCAAGCAGCATATGAGGGCAGTGAAGTAAGTGGGATTTTTATCTATTTTTCTATTTGTTCTTGCTTCATAATGATTGGTTCAGCACTTGAATAGGAAAATGAACTTGGGCTACAGATAACTTGGGGCTGCAGAAAGAGCCAATAAATGTTATTACAAAAGGAGATGGAGAAATCTCCATTGGGTGGTGGCAAAAGGAGTCTCAGTTGGTAAGAATAAGATGATATTATGTGATGGCTCAGACTAGAAGAAAAGGAACAGATATGAAAGACAAAAAGACTGGAGTTCTAGTCTGTGTGTGTATGTCTGCCTGTGTGTGTGCGTAAGCATGCATATATATATATGTCATATATATCATATATATCTCCTGTATATATGTGTGTGTGTATATATGTGTGTGTGTATATATATATATGTGTCCTATTTTTTACTTAGGAATTAAATGACCTTAGGCAAAACATTTAACCTTTTAGATATGATTTTTGCTTCAATGCTATGGGGGGTGCTCATTTTCAGTGATGATTTTGACACTCAAATGAGATAATGTGTGCTGTATAGAAGTATCTTCTCTGCCTACAAATATCCTATAGCTATACTTGTTTCCATTACAGATAGGCTACAATTGCAAAGAGAAGTGGGTAGGAATAAAAAATTTTTGGAGAGGCATATCTGACCTTTTTTAAAAAAGTAATAACTATTTTCTTTATTCATATAAGAGCTCTAGCTCTTTTAAATCTAAGAAAAATACCTTGGTCATTTCTGCTTTAGTGTCTGTTTTCTTATATTTTCAACCTAAGTAACTAATCGAGAAGGAAAATTCTCTAAGACATTAGTATGTAAATAAGAAGATAAGATATGGATGCAATTTAGCAGCATGTTTTGTCTTTAAATTCTTAATGTTTAAACATTCATATGGACATTTTTCTCCTCTCTTCCTAGAATATCCTTATCTAACAGCATGCATGTGATTAACTCAACTTTGCGCTCTCTCTATAAGCCACATTCAAAAACAGCTTCACAGCTTTCAGAGGCAGTTCTAGGCAAAGTTTAGAAGTCCACACATTATTTTAGGGTGGCTCTCCTGTTACACCATTCCTTTTAGCCACCTATGTTCTGTATTACACCAATAGCACCATTTTCTTAGCTTGTTACCCTCCTTGTGTTTTCAGATATTACCCTAAGATTCATCACAGATTAATAAATAATTTCTGGAGATCATTGATCTATTGAGATTCTCATTAATTCCCAAATGTGAAATTTCAATTCAGTTATAATAGCAGGAATAAATATTGGGAACAGGAGGTCTTCTCTTATATGAAACCCCTAAACTATATCACTTATGCATCCTAAGCCTTCTATTTGCTAGCTCACTCTGACTGCTAACTTGTCATTTTTTTATAAACACCAAGATTTTCCATCAAGGAAGTGAATATTCTTGATGTGACTTCTTTATATACTGTTGAATACTTACTTCTGGCTAAGATTGAGATAAGCAATAAAGGAATATCGGTGTTAAAGAAATCTGATTATGTAATGCATATTGAATTTAATGTCAGACTGATATCATATATCAAAAATACAATTTGGTTGAGATTTTACCTTATTACGTATACAACCTAGTATTTGTTCTTGCCTAGTTGTTTATTTGTATAATATGATCTCTTTCAGCCCTAAAGAATGTGCAACTTTTATACAGCAATTAGATATCTTGACTAGATTTAAGTAATGATTTGCCTTCAACAAACTCCTGAGGGCCTTATCCATATTAAAGATGCCCCGACTATGAATGTGAAGCCCCTCACAGTAGACAGCCAGCTTGCTGCTCCCCTTCAAAGTAGGGTAGCATTCTATCTGTGACCTTGAATTCTTAGTTGAGAGGATAATGATTTCTGTTTAATTTTCTCATTCCCTTTTTATTCTTTTATGGTAATTGGATGCATGAAGTGGTTGGGACTGTTCGATTTACTTGAGAAAAGCTGTTCCTCTTTCATGACTTAAATATGTATTTAGGATGTTCCATCAAATAACATGACCCGGGGCTGTGATACACAATGTAATATATTTTCTAAAAGCTTATTTTAAAATTACATCATGGATTCTAATTTATCACATGCTTCTGGCCGAAGAGAATCTTTGGGTGTTCAGTTCTTTTGAAAATGGATGCAGTATATCTTCTAATCTCTGAATTGATTCATGAGCTATGAAGAATTTTCATACTATTTTTAGGGATAAAAATTTAGTTGGAAGCAAGGCAGTAGGGGTCTTATTTTGAAACTATGTTTACACAGTTTACACATATGTTACACAGTTTACTCATATTGTGAAACTATGTTTACACAATAAAAAACACATTATTTAGAAGATAGATAGATAGATAGATAGATAGATAGATAGATAGATAATAGACACATACACACACATAGACCAGTTAAAAACACCAATATTTTCTAAAGGTGTTTTTATCACTTTATTAAAGGCTTAGGAAACCTCCCTTTTCATATATCATATCATATAAGGTAGCTTTGGCAAAACTGATCAAGGTCCATATCTAGAGTTTTCTTCAACTCACCTGTCCTAACTACTCCTGAATATGATTTCAATTGAATCCATGCTTTACATATCTTCTGATTTGCACAAGTTGTAGTTCAGGTCACTGTGTACTCTTGCACTTGCCCTACCAATTAGGAGACTTGAAGCAGAAGGTATTTTGAGACAGATTTCTTTTAAGAAAAAATAAAGTAATATTTTAAACAGATTTTTGCATGTGCGTGAGTGTTAAGTTCTTAGCTTTTATTTAATGGTCCATTATACGGGGACATATGAACATGGTGCAACTATTCCTTTAGCCATGTGCACTATTAATAGTGTTTTTAATTAGTTAAATAGCCTGGGGAGATATTTTACATAATCTACATATTTAAGATGGAGACTTTAAAGGAAAGTCAATTAAGTCAATCTTGGGTTACTTTAAATAATATATGTAACTTAATTTAAATGGCATTTTAATTTGAAATTAGTATTGATTTTAAAATAACAGTAAGGTGATGCTGGGCTTTTTGAGTAAATTTTACAAACTTATTTTCTTTACTGTTGAGGACTTTTTTCTTAAGAAACTAACCGAATAACATAATATAGTTGATCCTCATAATTGGTGATTTCTGTATTTTCAATTTTGTCTACTTGCTACAATTTATTTTTAACCCCAAAAGTAATATTTACAGTGCCTTCAAGGTCATTCAAGGGCAGGCACATTTGTAGATGGCAAAAAAATATGTCAGGAAAGTCTGAGGTCAAATAAGGCAAAGCTTTGCATTTATTTCAGCCCTTGTACTATAAACCATGTCCTTTTTTTCCATCTATCTAGGGCCACATTTTCTGTGTTTCTGTTCATTTTGTTTGGATTTCACTGTTTGAAATGTCCTCCAAATGTAGTGCTGAAGTGCCGCCTAGTTTTCCTGAACTCAAGAAGGCTATATAATGTATCTCATGGTGAAATTATGTATGTTAGAGAAGCTTCCTTCAGGCATGAGCTCTGGTGCTGTTGACTGTGTGTTCAACGTTAATTGTTCAACAATGTGTCTTTAAAGAGAAACAGGCATAAAATAATCTATCCATCAGTTTGTGAAAATGTAATTAGAGGCTCTCAATTACTTAACCCTGTATCTTCCATATGGGGTAAAAATTCAGTATTCACGAATTCAGTGTTTCAGGCAACTAGACCATTACTAGGTAAATAATAAGCATTGTCTGTGTATGGCTTAAGTATCTAAGCACCAGTGACTTTGTTAATATTAATTTGCTTTATGTAGTTCCCTGTACAAGGCCATTTGTGGAAGCATATTTGGTTTAATATATCTGATATGACTGAGGCAAGTGGCTTTTCCATTTTTAGAGACAGGATAAATAAAAGGTTTTAGTTCATTTATTCATATTTTTCACCACTCTGCATTGATCTCCTCTTGACTTTAAATGTTTCATCACAGGCCGCATTGTAGACATGAAGTGGGAGAATGGCCCAATCCTATAAAAATTGTATGTAGTTGTATTTGTGAGAATAGGTTTTATACCTGAGGGTATAAATTAATCACTACCTGGGGTGAGAGAGACGTTTGCTTCTGTTTCAGGTCATGATATACTTTGAAGTTCTATGTGCATAGGGGTTTTCTGCTTTATTTGAGGATTTTTTTTATGGGATCATAGTTGTGATAAGACTAAAAAACTCAGCATCACAGTCGACACCAAGATTATGTTTACTGATTCTTTTATTTCCCTTCATGCATTAGCTATATAGCAAAAGTCTCCCTTATGGTTACCTTTTATCCACAGGAAAGGAAAGAAAGGTACTATCAAGAATCATACATCTCAGATAAGATTCAGCATTAAACAACTTTTGAAATACAAACTTTAGAAACTCTTATTAGCTTTGCTTTGGTCATTGAATTCATGCAACCTTCAAAGAGAAATCTTTTGCTGTTGCTACAAATGATTCATAACTTTTGTTCTGAAGACAGATTTGTATTTGTAGAGCTACATATGCAGTCAGATTTTATGCTTCCTTTATTGGTACCCAAAGATTTGTTTGTAATTTAGTGCTACCCTTGCTCTCTTGCGTTAGATGTCTGGAGAGAGGAAATAAGGAGATGGAGTCATGATTTTTTTTCTGTAAGATTTTGGAAGCTGTTTACTTACCCTATATCCTTTTGTTGAACTATAGCACTATAAAACTCTGGAAAAAATGTTCATAGAAAAAAAATGCTGATATGGCCTCAATTTAATCAGCATGAACACTGGCACTATAACTTCTATGTAGCTAGTAAACCACTCTTATTTTAACCATCACAAGAAATATTCTCATGAAACAGAAAGTCACTAAGGTCTTTGGACTGGCAAAAGTATCTTTGATAATAAATACTGTTGTCTCAGTTGTCTCTAGATAAGAATTTAATGAGTTAATAATTATTTGTAATTTGAAGTTCAATAGTGCATTGAGCTATATTATAAAACTTTAAGGTCATTTTTAGCGATTGGAGGTTAGGATTCTATATTTTAAGGTTTTGATTTGTCATTACAAAAACACTTACCAGGTCAGGGTAGAACTGAGGTGAGAGTCCAATAGCCTATTTCTTTTTATGATTTCTTCTCCAGAATGCCAATATATACAATAGAAATGCTGATGGTTTTCAAAATTTTTATTGTAACTCTATCTATAACCATTTAAAAAGTAAATATTTTGCTCAGTAGTTATCTTTGGCATTCACAGAACACATTGAAATAGAGCCTTCTGTTACCTGCCTTTTGAGGGCAGATATGCACAGTCATCACAATTCATAATTATGTCCAAAACTTTATCAATGTGTTTGGGTAATTAAGACAAGAGTTAATTATAAAAAGAGGGTACTTATGGAGAATGGGAGCCTCTCTAAGTATGCAAAACATGACTTTTTAGCAAGGGTTGCTATTATTTGCATTTCCTTGGGACAGCAGGGTACAGATTTAACATATCTACTTTTCTGTCTTTCAAACACATGCCCAGTGGCTATGTTGAGCCCAAATAGATGCCTTTGCTGAAGCTTTAAGCCAATAAGACTGCATGATCTCTGATAATGAAGCTTGGTTACAAAATCACAAAGAGACTTAATAAAAGACATTTTACCTTAATTCATGACCATAGTCTTTTTGCCAGCAATTTTTTTAAGTTGGCCACTTAATATCAGAAGTCTTTTTGTTTCTTGCTTTAGGATATTTTTTGATATCTGAATAAAATTCAGTTCTTACTCCACCCTATATGTCACTGTGTTTATGTAGCTTCTGGCTGCTTCTTTGAGATACATTTTATCAATCCATCTGCCCTCCCTCTGCAAAGTATCCTCCTTAGTATTCCTTATTGCTTTGTACTTTATCTTCTCTTTGTCAAGAAATTCTTTGCAGATATTTGCATGGCTTGCATCCTCACTTCATTAAACATCTCTTAGAAAGACCTTTTCAGACCACATATTATACTCAATCCCCTTACAGTACTTTATTTTTATTCATAGAACTTTCAACTACCTGAAAATATCAATTATCTATTTATTTATTGCCCACTAGATGGTAATATCTTACAAAAATTGACGTAGGTTTTTTTGCTTATTGATTTTTCTTTGTATTTCATCACTAAAAATGTACAAAGTACATTGTAGGTATATGATAAATATTTTTTGAGTAAATGAATCAATTAAACAATTTCATTACCATATTTTTATCTTTTTGCTTCATTTTCATCAGCAGCAGGAAACATAGAAACATTGCAATTAAAATAAGATAAGCCACGATTATTTAAAGTAGGAAAAGGAGCATGTGTATGTATTATTTAGGCAACAGACCCTGACAGTGGAAGACACCCACATCAGGTTCAAATCCTGACTCTTGAGCTTGCTAATTGTGCAAACTTGGACGAATTATTCAACATCTATGTATTTCACTTTTTTCCTCTATAAAATGAAGCTAATCATAGAACCTACTATTTATTTCATTAAATTATTTTAGAGATTAAGTGGATTAATTTAGGTAAGGCGTTTGGACAAGAGTCTGTTATACAAATACTTATTTAGTTGGCTACTAGTGTTAGTCTCTGCATTAAAATATTTGGACAAGAAAAAAGACTGCTTTTGTATACACTAGAGAGAAAAGTTTTAGTAGCATTTGTATCCAAGTTGGGGTTGAGGTGGAGCTGGATGATGATGATTGGAAAGAATTTGGTGAGAATATATAATTAGCTCTCTGCTTTTACTAGCCAGTGAACTAACAAAGACAATGAATTTTATTCCAAATCTTTCAAATGCCTCCCCTTGTTGAAATGAATGAGTAATTAAAAAAAAAAAAGAAAACTCTACGTGCCTAAATCTGTTAACATGAGTTTAACAGTTTTTAGTTCACCTGCACAAATTAGCCATTTACATTACTTTGTTTGGGGAAAATGTTTACCTGTGTTTCATCTTTGGAAGCTAGGAAAATCCAACATACTTGGAAATAAGAGACAGGTGGGTGGATATTCACAACTTGTACCATTCCACATCAATAAGCAGATGCCAATCGATATCTCTAGGTCAGACCTAGCTCTCAGCAGAATATTTACATGATGCATGCAGTCAGTGACTGATACTGCTTATCAATCACGGTTCATTCCTTCTGGAGAGCAAAGATGCCTTTAGAATCCTTCCTCATACAGCACCCCAAGCATCCACTCTACCAATCAGAACTGATGTGCATTCTCCATGAGCATGGAATTTTGTTTCCTTGGTTTGTTCCCAGAGCTCTAGAACAGTCCCAGCACTGAGTAGGTGCTCAGTAAATACTTGTTCATTAAGTGACTACATCATTTTCTGTGATTTAGTTTTTTGTTTTTTGTTTTGTTTTGTTTTTAATTTCAGGTAATAAAATCATGGTGTTAAGGCAAGTTGTGATGTATCCACACACACAAGAGACATTAAGAAGGCTGCTTACATTACATCTAAGATTTTATAAATGAGATAAAGAATGTTATTTATAGGACTTCTGTCAATCCACCTGCTGTGCTAAAGTATTTAGTCCGCTGCTTCATTAGCTATATCTATGACTCAGTTAGTTTATGGTGGTGGAAATAAATTTTAAAACCTTCCTAGCTCTTCACCTCAGCCCAGGTGTTTTTCCATGACCTACAGCCCCACTCTGACATCATCCTTATATTTATTCAACCTCTTCTGATCTCAGTCTTATTCATACTTTTACTTCCCCTTCATTGCCTCCTTTCTAAAGATCTGAGAAATCACCTTGGATCACTAACATGGCTCTAATATAGGACTTTCTTTCCACCCTTCTCTAGTTCTGCTCTCTGTGCTTCTGGGAACCATCACTTCATTGCTCAGCCAAGTGACCTGCTATATGAGCCATGCTTCCTGGATATTCTACCTGAACAGAGTTTCAACTCTCATCTTCTCACACTTGATCTAGATATAGAGTGAATAAAATCATTCTCATAGAATACAAACACACAGCTGATTCTTCACAGTTGGAACCCCCTAAAGCTCAATGACAGCAAGATAAGTGTTAAGTTCATAGTTCTGATGCTACACACATCTAATCTGATGTTTTGGAAATTGTCCCATTTTAGGGGATATAAGTGACTTAAAGGTCACACAATAAAGACATTTCACTGTTTCTCAAAGAGTTTCTTATTTCAAACAGCCACTGTGTACATGTAATCTACTTTGAGGAATAATGGTGCTTTGTACATATTTATTCAACACAGTATTAAAAATATTAACATAGAATTTCTGTATGTGCTGCTCAAGTTTTGCAGAGGTAATTATTGGAATTTTGCTATACGTTGTTTTGAGTGATAGAATATATGTTGCTATTCAAGAATTTATAAATAAGACCAAACATGTCTTAACAAGAAATTTTTTTTTATAAGAACCAAAAGAAGGGTATTTGAAAATTTCTGTCTTATTCTACCTAATATTATAGTTTAGGAGTCTCCTCCATACAATGGGTAACCCTGGATGCTGGGACAATCACCCACACTTCTCTGTGCCTTAATTTCATCATCCATAATGCCTGGAAGCACCTACCTCATATAATTTTTGTGAAGATCAAAGATATTGATATATGTAAAGTACTTAGTAAAGTGCTGGAAACACAGTGAATACAAAATATATGTTAGAGATCATTGTAATTATAATTCTTATTACACATTGTAATTATAATTCTTAATACACATTTTAATCCATAATTAAGTCTTAATCAGTTTTCTGGAATTAAATGTATAGAATATAGACTTGCAGGGGTAATTTTCTCTAAATTATAATACATAATTATGTTTCTTTGAGTATAACAAGTGGGAAGTGAGAGGAACCAAAAAAAGGATCGAAGACTGTTTTAAGAGATACTGGAATTCTTCTCTAAACATACCATTTTGACATGACAAAAATCTTGTTTTCCATAATTATGCTTAATACAGAAAGGAAAACAAAGGATAAAATAAATTATGAAGCTTGAAATGGAGGAGAGACATTCCTAGTGTGATTTTCTTGGTATTTTTAAAGCACTAGAAATGAGCTGTGCTTAGAAAATAATTCAATTGTAGACAAAGAGAAAGAAGGAGAAGCATACCAGATTCACCTGACAGTTGTTAAAAACTCAGTCTTCCCCATGATCTCTGCATGCCTTTGTGTGGGGTAGTGAATGCTAGTATATGTGAAAATCATTAAAAGACATGAGTATAACTCTTCAGCTACATTTCCCCTCTCATTAGTATCAATGAAACATGAAGAGTGACTTCTATCATATGGGTTTTTAATTCAACTCTGAGAATTTCTGAGGCTAAAATCATAAATGAAACCTGAGGGAAATACAGACATCGGTGTCATAAATCATAAACCTCAAACCTGATTTGGTACTCAGGATCAGGAATGTAATTTGCAAGGCTCCATGCAAAATGAATATGTAAACTTCTTGTTAAAAATTATTGAGAATTTTAAGATGACAACAACAAAACTTTAAACCAAGGGGGCAACACTTCTATGTTCAGTGTTACTGTGCAGGACCTACACTCATGAAGCTATCCACATTTGTACCATACTGATAAGCAAGAAATAAACTGCACAGAAATCTCCGTATAAAAGTCATGACACAGTGCTTGATCTTAACCTATTGTTACCTAATAAAAAAGTATAATGTATTAATTTATTAAATGAATCACACTGAGGGATCATAAAATCATGAAAAATTATCTCGAACACTCTACAACTATTATTTTAAAGGATGAGTACAAAGACATCCCTGCATTACTAATTCTCCTGTTCAATAGTTCAAACTGATTAGAGAAACCTTCGTGCATAGCTTTCCAAAGATGTGAGTATTCCTCACATACATCTAAAGAAGTTTGTCTCAAAGTTTGCTTTTAATACTCCAACATCAGAATCACTGCTGGGTGCTTGCAAATTTTCAGATTTCTGGGCATTACTCCAGACATATAATATTTCTGGGACTGGGTCTAGGAAGCTAAACTTTATACAAGTTTATCTGATACTATTTATCTATACAAAGAAACTGCTGATCTGGAGAATCATGAAAATAATAATAAGAAAAAACAATAATGGCATGTTAGTGCTGGTGCAATATGAGTCACCCAGTTTATTAGTTTGCTAGGATTGTCATAAGGAAATACCATAGACTGGGTGGTTTAAGCAACAAAACATTATTTTCCCATAGCTCTAGAGACTAAAAGTTCAAGATCGAGACATCAGCAGGTTTGGTTTCCTCACATGATATTTCCTCTGTGCACAAATATACCTAGTTTTTCTCTCTCTCTCTCTCTCTCTCTCTGTCTCTCTCTCTCTCTCTCATTCCCGCATGCGTGGGCAAATTTCCTCTTCTTATAAAGACACCAATCAGATTAGATTAGGCCCCACTCTAAACAGCCTCATTTTAACTTAGTCCTTCCCTTGACAGGCTGTATCCTCACAAATAGTCAACTTTTGAGGAACTAGGGGTTAGGGTTTCGGGACATAAACTTTAGAAGGACACAATTCAGCCCATAGTACCCAGGCACTGAAACTTCCATATATCCTTGTCAAATTAGAAAGACTTGGCCCTTTCTTACTTTGCTGGTTTACTTTCTTCAGATTTATCTCCTTTCTTGGTATTGAATTCAAGCTTGCTGGCCCTAAAAATTTTTATGAAACTCTCCCAGGATTAAAGATATCTATCCTCAGAATTATTGTGCCTATGTTCTTGCATTAGAGTAATAACAGTGATTGCAGAAACTGTAAACAATTTCCACATATTGGGACTGAGTTGACAAATAAATTCTAAGAGAACCTCTGGTCCAGTTTTGCTCCAATTTATATCACTACTCTAATTGCACTAAAATAGTGTTACAGCACAGCTTGTATTGACCTATATTTTCTTTTGCATTGATGACCCAACTTCTCACAGTCTAATATGCCATGCTATGCTGCTGTCATCAATTGTCTTTTGCTTTTGAACTTTTTTTTTTTCTCTTATATATATACTTTAAGTTCTGGGATACATATGTAGAACATGCAGGTTTGTTACCTAGGCATACATGTACCATGGTGGTTTGCTGCACCCATCAACCCATAATCTACATTAGGTATTTCTTCTAATGCTATCCCTCCCCTAGCCCCCTACCTCCGACAGGCTCTGGTGTGATGTTCCCCTCCCTGTGTCCATGTGTTATCATTGTTCAACTCCATCTTATGAGTGAGAACATGTGGTATTTGGTTTTCTGTACCTGTGTTAATTTGCTGAGAATGATGGTTTCCAATTTCATCCATGTCCCTGCGAAGGACATGAACTCATCCTCTTGTATGGCTGCATAGTATTCCAAGGTGTATATATGTCACATTTTCTTTATCCAGTCTACCATCAATGGGCATTTGGGTTGGTTCCAAGTCTTCATTATTGTGAGCAGCACTGCAATAAACATATGTGTGCATGTGTTTTTATAGTAGAATGATTTATAATCCTTTGGGTATATACCCAGTAATGGGATTGTTGGGTCAAATGGTATTTCTGTTTCTAGATCCTTGAGGAATTACCACACTGTGTCCACAACTGTTGAACTAATTTACACTCCCACCAACAGTGTAAAACTGTTCCTATTTCTCCACATCCTCTCCAGCATCTGTTTTTTCCTTTCTTTTTATGTTTGCCATTCTAACTGGAGTGAGATAGCTTTTGAACTTTTTATAGCCAATTTTCTTAAGAAAACGAAGACACGGTTTCTTGAAAAAGAGAAGATACTTTTCCTAGACTTATCTCTTAGAGTGTCATCTTCTAGAACTGAGAATGCTTAACAAATCTCATCAATACGCTTCCCTGGACATAAACCATCTTTTCAAGTAGTGTAACTTATTGCTTCCCCACCCACATTTCCAGTTTTTGTTTTCCTCTTTCCCATCATTTAGTTGCTTACCTAATTGCTGTTGTCGTAATTATTTAAAATCTCTGCCAAATGTCAAAAATCTAGAGCAGTCCGATTTTCGTAATGTCTTTCTGTATTAGTCAGGGTTCTCTAGAGGGATAGAACCCTGATTAATACATGTATATATTGTAGTTTATTAAGTAGTATTAACTCACACAATCACAAGGTCCCACAATAGACCATCTGCAAGCTGAGGAGCAAGGAAGCCAGTCCGAGTCTCCAAGGAATGTAATACAAGTCTGAAAGGTGAAAAACTGGGAGTTCAATGTTTGGGGGCAAGAAACAGCCAGCATGGGAGAAAGATGTAGGCTGGGAGGCTAGGCCAGGCTAGCCTTTACAGGATTTTCTGCCTGCTTTATATGTGCCAGCAGCTTATTAGATGATGGCCACACAGATTAAGGGTGGACCTGTCTTCCCAGCCCACTGACTGGAACGTTAATCTCCTTTGGTAACACCCTTACAGACACAAGCAGAATCAGTACTTTGCATCCTTCAATGCAATCAAATTGACACTCTGTATTAACCATCACAAGTCCACCCCTTGTCAACTTGAATCCATACACATCTCTTGAGATTCTACATACTCTTCAAATAAAGACAATAATAAGGTCCTAATTATGCCTAACATAATACAACTAACTATCCTTCGTACAACTGGAAACCCACCAATCCTCAAGCCAAATGCTGTTACATAAAGCTAATAATATTTTAATTTTGATATGAACTCAATAAAGTTATGTCATGTGATGAAGGAAAAAAGAAATAAAATGAAGATAATTTATTAGTACAAGTGTATTCATGCACAAACATGTTTTTAACAAAATAAGGAGGAAATATTCATGACAGAGTGGGGCACTGCTGAGAAAATACCCAAAAATGTGGAAGCGACTTTGGAACTGGGTAACAGAGGTTGGAACAGTTTGGAGGGCTTAGAAGAAGACAAGAAAATTTGGGAAAGTTTGGGACTCCCTAGAGACTTGTTGAATGGCTTTGACCAAAATGCTGATAATAATATGGACACTGAAATCTAGGCTGAGGCAGTCTCAAATGGAGATAAGGAACCTGTTGGGAACAGGAGCAAAGGTGACTCTTGTTATGTTTTAGCAAAAAGAGTGGCAGAATTTTGCCCCAACCTCGAGATTTGTGGAACCTCAAACTTGAGAGAGATGATTTAGGTTATCTGGCAGAAAAACTTTCTAAGCAGTAAAGCATTCAAGAGGTGACTTGTGTGCTGTTAAAGGCATTCAGTTTTAAAATGTAACCAGCATAAAAGTTTGGAAAATTTGTAGCCTGACAATGCAATAAAAAAGAAATCCCATTTTCGAAGGAGAAATTCAAGCCAGCTGCAGAAATTTGCATAAGTAACTAGGAGTCAAATGTTAATTCCCCAAGACAATGAGGAAAATGTCTCCAAGGCATTTCAGAGGTCTTCACAGCAGCCCCTCACATCACAGGCCCAGAGTGCTAGGAGAAAAAACTCGTTTTGTGGGCTGGGCCCAGGATCCCTGTACTCTGTGCAGCCTAAAGACTTGGTGTCCTGTGTCCCAGCTGCTCCAGCCAGGATTGAAAGGAGCCAATGTAGAGCTTGGGCCTGGCTTCAGAGGGTGCAAGCCCCAAGCCTTAATGGCTTCCACATGGTGTTGGGCCTGCAAGTGCACAGAAGTCAACAACTGAGATTTGGGAACCTCCGCATAGATTTCAGATGCCTGGGTGTCCAAGCAGAAGTTTGCTGCAGGGGCGGGGCCCTTATGAGGAACCTCTGCTAGGGCAGTGTAGAAGGGAAATGTGGGGTTGGAGCTCCCACAGAGCGTCCCTACTGGGGCGCTGCCTAGTAGAACTGTGAGAAAAGGGCCACTGTCCTCCAGACCCCAGAATGATATAGCCACTGACGGCTTGCACTGTGTGCCTGGAAAAGCTGCAGACACTCAACACAAGCCCGTGAAAACAGTCAGGGGGCTGTACCCTGCAAATTCCAGGGACAGACCTGCTTCTGGCCATGGGAGCCCAACTCCTGCATCAATGTGACCTGAACATGAGACACAGAGTAAAAGGAAATCATTTTGCAGGTTTAAGATGTGACTGCCCTGCTGGATTTTGGACTCACATGGGGCTTTTATGCCCTTTGTTTAGCCCAATTTCTCCCATTTGCAATGGTTGTATTTACACAATGCCTGTACTCCCATTTTGTCTAGGAAATAACTAACTTGCTTTTCATTGTACAGGCTCACAGGCAGCAGGGACTTGTCTTGTCTTGAATGAGACTTTGGACTGTGGACTTTTGAGTTAATGCTGAAATGAGTTAAGATTTTGGGGGACTGTTGGGAAGGCATGATTGGTTTATCAATGTGAGGACATGAGATTTGGAAGGGGCTAGGGGCGGAATGATGTAATTTGGCTGTGTCCCCACCCATATCTCATCTTGAATTCCCATGTGTTGTGGGAGGGACCTGGTGGGAGGTGATTGAATCATGGGGACAGGCCTTTACTGTGCTGTTCTCATGATAGCGAATAAGTCTCATGAGATCTGATGACTACATAAGGGGGAGTTTCCCTGAACAAGCTCTCTTCTCTTGTCTGCTACCATATGAGATGTGCCTCTCACCTTCTGCCGTGATTGTGAGGCCTCCTCAGCCACATGAAACTGTAAGTCTATGAAACCTTTTTTTTCTTCACAGTCTTGGGTTTGTCTTTATCAGCCATGTGAAAACAGACGAATCCACTTTCCAATTAGAATAAATATAAAACCCTTTTCTCACCTACATTCTGGTGCTCTTATTCTAGGATATCTAACAAGTACAATGTCTGCATCTGCATTTTCCCCAGAAATAGTCTAGACCCTCCCACTGTTTGAGCCAGGGAACTTTGAAAAGGTTGTGAATGCCAGAGGTTCTTTGTTACCTCCTCTTCTCAAGATTCTTTTATTCAGCCTCTGAAGCAAATCTTGCTCTGTATCTGAGCTTTGACTTGTTTTGTTTGAGCACTGAAAAATGTCAATTAATTCTATTTTTCCTTGCTGATACCTTTATGGTTTATTTTTTTACTTTCTTTTATCTCTCAGAGCTCCTTAATAAAGTGTAGGGTGAGATACAGCATTTGTGAGATCTGATTATTTGTTTTGCAGCTTCTTTAGAAATAATGGGCCAGATACAGTGGCTCACGCCTGTAATGCCAGCACTTTTGGAGGCCAAGGCAGGTGGATCACCTGAGGTCAGGAGTTTGAGAGCAGCCTGGCCAACACAACTGAACCCCATCTCTACTAAAAATAAAAAAATTGGCTGGGCATGGTAGTGGGCACCTGTATTTCCAGCTACTTAGGAGGCTGAGACTGGAGAATCTTTTGAACCCAAGAGGTAGAGATTGCAGTGATTGGAGATTGCACCATTGCTCTGTAGTCTGGGTGACAAGAGTGAAACTCCCATCAAGCAAGCAAGCAAGCAAGAAAGAAAGAAAGAAAAGAAGAAGGAGGAGGAGGAAGGGAGGGAGGGAGGGAGAAAGAAAGGCCCACACAATTTTCTAATGTCTTCTGGAAGGTATCTGGTTATACATGTCCTCACTTGTCACGGAAATAATGGTATCAAATATTTGAACTTGGGTACAATATCACCAAGAAAAATGAAGAGCCATTATAGTGTGGCCATTTTGTGAACACTTTTGACGTTAACAATTATCATACCTTAGGCCGAAAAAACAAAAAGAAGAAAGAAACTTTCATGGGGAGATGGTTGTCCATCTAAGACACTGCTTGTTATGGGAATTTCTCTTTCCTCAGGTTCTATACTTTCTCGATGAATAAACAATGACTTTGTAATCTTGTGGTTTGATAAAATTGTCAAGGCCCTGGGACATTATTTAACCTAGCTGTAATTGATTGTTCCTTTCTCCTTCTCCCTCTTCCACTTTCCTTCCCTTTTCCTCCATTCTCTCTCTCTGTCACTGTCTTCTCCCTTTTCCTCCATATCTCTCTCTCTATATATATATATCTATATCACCTGTATTCTTCCTCTCTATCTTCTACTCCTATTTCTTAGAAAACTGAAGATTAATCAAATGAAAGACTGTCAATATTTGTACATGCTAGAAATGATCAAGACAGTGTTAAAAATTTATAAAAGGAGTAAGTAAAAATAAATAGTTTTAGTTTTGATCTTTAAAAATGTTTGCTCTGCAAGAAATTGTTCATTCTAAAATTTCACTAAGAAATATAATTAAGTAATATATTTGCTCGTTATAAGACTACTAATTCTAAGATTAGATGATAAGGAGATATTTTAAACAATATTTAAAGAATTAAAAATTAAAGACCAGGGTTAAAGCTTATTAATTTTGTTAGAAATTTTTATTTGTTATCCATGATAAATAGAGGAAGTTTTGAAAATTTACAGTGAGGTAATTAATTTGACCAAAATCTTATCTGTCTTCTCTTTCATTTAATTGTATATATCTAAAGTCCACATAACATTCTAGGTTTTGAAGAAGTAGAGTCAAACTCCTATTTCTTTAAGAATTCTAAACGTCTATATCAGCTTTATGTTATCAAGTTATTATTGGTCTTACAAATTAAAATGATAAAAACAAAATTGTGTTTAATTGAATGCATTTGTAATTTGTAGATCTTTAGTTCACTTTAATATCATTACACATTTTAAATTTAATAGATTTATAAATATTTAAATAAGTTTGATATATAACTTTGTAATTAAATTAGTTCTACATTTTTAAATGGTTAGCAATCAGGTGATGTGCAAATGATTTTGGATAATGTTAGTTATGTGGGAGTTTTTGCCATTTTTAAATTTGGAAAGCTAACATGAAATGTGTGCTCATCGAAAAAAAACAGCTAGATATTTATTGGTTTCCTGTCTTCTACTTTTCTTTGTGTCAAGAGATAACAAGAGATGGTCACTTTGGTTAAAAGTGATTACATAATGATTAACAATATGCTAGGTATAATAATTACAGAAAAATATGATTTTTGATACAAGGTAACAAATACCATATATCAGTTTGTTTAGAGATTCGCTACATATAAAATTGTAAATTTAAATGTAATATGTTCATTGTCTTATTTACTATGCAGATAAAGGTAATTAAACTAAATGTAAAAACTCTAATTTTATTATTTATTTATGTAGTTGTACTTTTGTATATGTCTATCTACATGTATAAGGTGTGGTAAGGTTAGCTCAAAAGCTTATGAATAATAAAAATAAAGTTAAAAAATAAAATATCTTAAAATTCTTAATAAAATCAACTCAATATAAAAAGTCTATTCATAAGGAAAATATTTAATGATAAATTATTTCTTTAAATTGTACGTGGTTATATATAAAATGGGAAGAAATTGAATTTGCATTTGTCTTTTGTGAGGCAACCAAGTTATTCTGTACCCAGACAACAAAAGTTTTTATTTTCAAAATATGTTAACTCTCTATTTCTCATAGTGTCTTGAATCATTTCAATGTTTCCTCATTTTTGAAAGAAAGGGTAATAATCAGTTTTATTAATTGTTTGTTTTTCAAATGTTGCATTTAATTATTTACTAATCTTTAAAAATTCTAATTTATTTTCAAGTATTTTCTCCTTAATCTTTCTTTTCTAAAACTCAATCCTCATATTCAGAATCCGCATATTAAGAAGACTTTTTTTATGTCTCAAATTTTCTTTGGGAAAATTAATTTAATTTTCCATAAGCTTTTTAACTAATCTTACCACACCTTATATATTTAGGTAGACATATACAAATATACAACTATATAAATAAATGAATTTGCAGCTTTTACATTTAGCTTTAAGCTTAATGCACTTTATCTGGATAGTAATTATGACAATGTACACATCATAATTCTAATTTATTAATTACATAATTCAAAGATTTGCTCCTTCACCTTATAAAAAGGAAGAAAAAATTTTTTTTACAGTTTATCTTTGCATTCACTAAATGCCAGTTAACTGAAAGCTATTATATAAAAGTATTTCACTTACCAAATTTAGTATTAAAGAGAAAAAAATAGACATATTAAAAGAGAACTTTAGTCTTTATTGATTTGCTATGTAAAATATGTGTTATATATTATGGCTCAAAAGCTATGTTCATATCATTTTAAAAGAAACATTTGCAAGAGTAATTCCTGATTCAGCAATTTTACTTCTGGGTGTACATCCAAAGGCAGTAAAATCACTATCTCGAAGAGATATCTGCATTCCCATTTTTATTGCAGTGCTATTTGTGATAGCCAAGATATGGAAAATAACCTAAATGCCTATTGATGGATTAATAAATTATGATATATATATATATATATATATATAAAATGTATGTATGTGTTTGTGTGTGTATACATATTTGCAATGAGATATTATTCTGCCTTGAAAAAGAAGGCAATTCAGCCATTTGGAACAAGAGAGATGAATCTGGAGGATGTTATGCCGAGTATATGTTAAATCTAAAAAGGTCTGTTTTATAGAAACAAAGAGTAGAAGGCTAGTTACTGGGGTTGGCTGGGTGAGATGTTGGTCAAAGGGTAGAAACTTTCAGTTGTAAGATGAGAGATTTCCAGAAACCTGATGTACAGCATGGTCACTGCAGTTAATAAAAACATATTGCATACTTGAAATTCTCTAAGCAAGTAAATCCTAAGTATTCTCAGTGTGCACACACACACACACCCACACACACACCCACACACCCCTCACAAAATGAAGCACCTATGTGAGGCAATAGGTATATTAATTACCTTGATCATGGAAATTATTTCACAACATATACAATATATGTAAACATTGTACGCCTTGAATAGATGTGTGTATATATATTTGCAATGAATATGATATGTCTTGAATAGACACAATTATTATTTGTCAATTATACCTTAATAAAGTGGGGAAAGCAAGCATGAGCGAAAGAGAACACTGTCTATAATATGATTTTGTTTTCTAGTTTCAATAACTTGTTGATTATGGAAAGAGAGTCAGGTACCCATCACTAGATGCTCTTTGCCCTGGCAGTTGGCTACTGTCCTCACTGTTCATAAACTATTCTTACTGCTGTAGTTGTCAAGGACTGCATACTTAATTAACATGCATTTCATAGCAGGAGGGCTTTCATTCTCTTCTGTTCTCATAATGCTTGTTCACATATTATATCAACAGCAATTATTCTTGGCCTGATGCCCCTTGCTCTTTCTCCATAGTGCAGTGCTTTGACATCAAGTAGCTACTGGTGGTTGCTGTTTGCAGACATTGACATTGAGAAGGAGATACGAACTTGAAAGTGTTTTTTCAGTTTCTATGATGGACTTCTCCTGATACACACACTGCCATTTATTTAATTTCCCTGTTCTCCTTTTCAACAATTGTTAAGAGCTAGAAATTGTGATTATAATATATGAATACACATTTTTTCCTGTAAAAAGCTTGATGTGTTCTCTATACTATTTCCAACCATAACAAATCCTTTACAAGCCTCCTATCAATCATGTGAATAAAAGTCCACTTTGACTTTTTATTTATTAATTTTAAATGATCACTCAATTCAGACGCCTGCAATATTTTTTAAGAAAACTGATTACTAATCTTTTTAAAGCTATTGTGCTGAGATGAACCACCGCTCATGCAGTCACTAGAAATTTAAAGGTCAGAGCTGCTGTTTGTGTTTGGCTTCCAAGAGCTGAACCATTTCACTTTATTTTTTTCCTGTAATTTTAGCTGTTGTAATTGTGTGTTCCTGCTGAGTAAAGGGCAGAGTGGAACTTTCAACATATCAGGTACCCATCACTACTAGTACAGACCTCTAACTGAAGTAGTATGTTTTGTTTGTTTTTTAAAAATTATTTAGAGTGTGTGTGTGTGTGCGCGTGCGCGCGTGTGTTTCCCCGTGGGGCCTTTCAGCAATTCAGCGTATCTATATTTGTTTCTAATTATTTTTCTCCCTTCAGTTCCCTTCTCTTTCCCATTACATTAACTCAGATACAAAATAATATACGCAATACATTTAATTATTTCCTCAGTGGAAAATTTCTGCTCTATGATTTAATTTTTCAAGATATAAGAAAGTTAAAGGTATTTACTTTGTTTCTTAGAGAAAATTGTATTGAGGAATCTATTTGGGGTCTGAATGGGAGAGATTTTTCTTCAGATCTGGAAGCCTATGCTAGTCTGAGAAATCAAATAACAAACATCAAAGAAAAGCCAGACTTTAGTGAATGATCTTGTGTCATTAAAAACCCCCAAAATGTAGCACTTAGGCTCTGCATCTAAGACAAGGCCTTAACAAACCCTTGAGCTTGTTTTAAAAACTGTCATTTTGCAAAATACACTTGAGTTTTCTCATTGCTCCCCTAGTTTCTCCCTTTATTTATTTCTGTGGTAGTCTTCTATGTGCTTGAATACTTCAGTAGATGATGGTAAGCTTTTAATTATTTTCTGTAACATATTCAACTTCTTGAAATCATCATCTGCCATGAAGAAGACACAAAGGAATGAGCCAACCTTATAAGATGTTAAAAAGGTGCTATATATTTAAAGTATCAGAGGGAATAATTCCTCCTCTCAAAAAAATTAAATCTACCCTTAGGTACTGCCAACTTCAAATCCTGAATTTTCTCCAATAAGCACATACTATCTATTTTTTGTTTCTTTCAAAGGCCCTCACATGGCAGGGGCTCTGATATATTCAAATGAAACTTCATGAAAATAATACTTTGCACCCTTCCCCTGTTGTACCAGAGTCATATAGTCTCAGACGGATATATGAGTTGTGCATTAAGAGTTTGTAAGTTGGTTATGTTGAACTTGAAATACATCTTCCCGCTGAAGAGAGAAAGAAACAGTTCAATAAGATAGTTATATCTCCAGGCCAGCTCATCAGAACAAAATGTAACTAAAGATGAAATTGTTTTGCTATCTTAGCTTGATGATCTTAAAACTACTTGCACATCAGAAATTTACCTTTGATGTCCACTCAAATAAATCGATTTCTGAATTACTGTAATCTGTAACCTCCATCTTACCCCAAATCAGCACAGTGTATCTAGAGAATGTTTTGGTACAACCTGACTTCAAAAAGAAGAAAACAAACAAACAAACAAAAAACTTCCATAGTAATTTTTTAATGTGAAATCATTTGTACACACTAAAGTGTGTGTATTATGTATAGAGCTAAAAGGAGGCTAAAATGACTCCTATGCATTCACCATTTAGCTTAAGAGAGTATTATTATTTTCTTGGAAAACTTCCTATATGACTGTCCCCATCTTGTTCCTTTTCTTCCCACCTCATAAAGTAGTACCAGCTTGAATTTTGTTACAATATTTCCCTTGATTTACTTGATAGTATTTCCAAGCATGCATATATTCATTTATATGAATAAATAGACATCTATTTTTAAAGTTATATAAATGGAAGCATACTTCATGTGTTTTTCTATGGCTTTATTCTTTCAGACAACATTGTATTTTTGAGATTAATGATATTTATGAACTTCAGTTTATTCATGTTCAATACCATATTTTACTTGATATATCAAAATATATTAATTTAGTTTATGACTAACAGCTATTTGGGTTCATAACATTTGTATCCAAAAGTCACTGCTAGATTCTAAAATCTTTCTCTCAATATTATAATTAATCTGCAGATTTTTTACATTATTTATATGGACCATATTGCCAACAGTTAATGGCATTTTGATTCCAATTTTTCAGTCATTTCCCATTTAATTGATTTCTTTTTATTATTACACTGACTAGGAACTTGTTTAATCCAAGTTTTCTAGAAAACACTCAAGCACTAAGTACATGCTAATCTTTCATTTAATTGAGATATAGTCCTACAGTGAAGGAAAAAATAAAAAGATAAGGCAGAAAAGTAATGACAATATAGTATGCTACCTAGCTGCTACTAAAATTAAGCAAACAAAGAGAAAACATATTGCTGTGGCATACAAGATATTTCTGGAGACACATAGATAACCTCTGTGTCTTGGGGCACTCTGTTTTCACAGGGGGAAGTGAGCAACATTTTTCTGCCAGTTCTCTGTCTTGCTTTGTGTGTCATGTTGTTCTAGAGGTCATTAACTCTCCTAAACTTTTTAAAAATTATCAAATAAAAGTCGGATGTATTTATGGAGCGCAATGTGACATTTCGATAAGTGTTTACATTGAGGAACAATGAATCAAGCAAAGTAACATACCATCACTCTTAAAATTTTGAGTTGTGTTACCAGACATCTTAAGAAGCCTTGGGGGAAGCCAGCTTCTCTGCCCTACACTCTGGTATTTCATATAAATCTAGATAAAGCAGAGGGAGCCAGAACTTCCAAGGGTACAATCAGTTTGATTCTAGATGTGAGATCTCCTGCAGCTCCTGTCTAGGAATAATAAAAAGTCTAATCCTGGAAAAGACAATGGCAGCCAAGAGAGTTAACAGACAAGAAGATGGCCATGATCCCCTGGCAAGCAGGGAAGGTGGGAAAGTAACACCAAAGAGGTGGGGGTGAGAGGAAGACAAGACTGAGTGATTCCTGGACAAATTGTGTTGAAAACATCCCTAGGACAATTTTGAAACAGGAATCATGGCAATTCCAGACACCTTTCAAAGTATTTTTCTCTGGCCTTTGGAGAGGATTTGAATCCTTGGTGTACATTTTGTATTTGTTTATATGTTTGTTTTTGCCCTTCTTCAGGTTAAGAAAATTCCCATCTATTTTTTGGTTATGGCTTTTGAAACTACGAATGAATACTGAATCACATCAGATGTGTTTTTAAAAAGCTGTTTGGAAAATCTTATGGTTTTTCTCCAGTTAAAATGTGACATATTTAAAGAGCAGTGTCTTTTAGTGTATCTTTTCCCTTTATATTAATAAATATTATTTATTAATATTTTGTTCAGAAATTGACAGTGTAAATGCATTCTCTATTTCATAGTTTGCCAGCACTGGTTTCACCAGCTTCACTGATGGAATCCAGATCTTCAGCCTTCAGGTAGCTGAGCCCTCAGTTTTCTTGCCTTTGTTGGGCTTAGCCCAACTTGACAGGTCCTTTCAAATCGATGTGAGCAATTTATACTCTGCAAGTTTACTTGATTACTTTCTCAGGAAGAACTACACAGTATCTCTAACACATCATTTTACTGCTTTGGTCACAAGATTGGTCACAAGATTGGTCCTTTTGCTCAGATTATAAACTCATGGAATGCAGAATATATGCCCAAAAAATCAGGCCCTTCGATATTTAAACAAAATAATGAACTAATTTTAGGGGTGAAAAAAATATGAAGATAAATTTGGGGATACTACAAGGCCTAAGGAGCAAATTACCTAGGTATAGGAAGAAAACCCTTACTTGACCATTTCCTTAAAGGAACAGAGTGATGATTTTGGGGTTGAAAGTGCAAGGATAAAATAGTAGATGAAGATTCTACTTATGGTATAATTCTCAGGTTGGCAACAGTGTATTATTAGGAGCTACAAGCATGAAGGGTGGCATTAGCTTGTCTGTGTCTCATATGACTTTGTCCTTAAATTCTGTCGCAATATATATCCCTACCCAGTAGTCACACTAGGTATCCCAAGATGTAGGTATTGGAGTTGGGAAGGTGAAGTGGAAAACTCTGTTGAGTGCCATAAATTGGAAAGAAAAAAAAAAAGAAACTAAATTTGAGAGAGAAAGAGAGTTCCTCTAATGCTAAGCAGAACGAGCAAATCCTCTCTCCTGCACATTTCTACACAAAGAGCAATAAACAAATAGAGACAAACACAGGCTTAGTGATATTGTTCTCTCACTTCTATGAAGCCTCTTTTTTTCTTATTGAGTATCTGTGTGTGTGTGCGCGCGCATGCATTGAGGATGTAAACTAACAACTTTCTCATCAACCACAAAAATTATATTTTCAAACATATTTGGGAAAAAAAAATGTCATTGATATGTCTTAACATCAAGAATTCAACTCATTGCCAGCAAGTGTTACCCATAATAACCTTTAGTTTAACTGTGACCAAGTAAAGAAATATGTCAGGGAATATGCTATTTTCATGATTTTCTCTTTTTCTAGAGTAGAAAAAATAATCAAGAGAAAAATGTAATGAGGAAATGATAATGCATAAAACCATCAGTGAATAAAGAAGTCATCTGGCAAATACTACATTTGAATGATAATGAGACAGGAAGAAGGATAAATACTAGATCAGATTTATTCAGATTACATTAATGTTAAAGAAGGCTATTGGAAATTATTTTAAAAATCGCAATATAGTTTATAATGACTAGTTTTACAATCTCTCTTTCTATTTGGTATGGGTAAATTTGTTATAATTCAATGAAGTGGCTTTTTTTTATGGCAATTTCATTTTCGTCTTCTATATTTGGCTTTTAAATGAAAGTATTTGGATAATTTATATTGTACTGACATCTGGTGGACTTGGCCTTGATACAGCTAGGAAAAAGTAATGATTGGAAACATCCATCAAGGTCAATTGAACAATCCATGGCAGCCTCCAAGTCATACACTGAATCAAACAAGGATGAGAATGCTATTTTATGTTTAATCAACAACCCCTCACTTCATTGGAAGGGAAACAGCTCTGGGACACATAATGAAGCTACTTTAATAGCAAACTCTTCTCCAATTATCTCCATCTTTTTGAAATCCAAAAGGTATAATATTTAAGATATTATGAGAAAGCTGATACCTTCTTATTTCTTGATTTCTAAAATTTTTTCATGGTGGGATTTCTTCCACTCTGAACATACTTAGAAACTAAGTAGATATATGATACACACACACATATATACATATATGTGTGTATTTGTGTGTATCTATATATATGTATATCCTAAACACACATATATGTGTGTGTATACCTGTGTATGTCTTTCCATATTCTTATATATATCATTATATATGTATTTTCCTATATATGTCTCGCAATATATCTATTAACTGATATATACATCTCCCTATATAAAATCCCAAAATATATATCCCCTATATGTATCCATATCCATATTTATATCTATATATAGTCATATATAGCCATATATATATATATGAAAGGAAGCTCTTGCCAAACTACTTGAAAGCAATTCAGATATGCAGGAAGGAAAGAAGGCTCACAAATTTCAGAATTATTGGATTATATTTTATGCAGTTTGGTGTTTTCCACTTGACTAAATTTAGTTAGCCAAAAGCGGCATAAGAAAATTACTTTTCTAAAAACAAAAAAATTTCCCTATTTTTTTTTATCTTTGTTAGACTGCTGGGACCTACCTCTCATATCCATTAGAACTAGAGGGAGTCTAAATCAGTGAAATACACCTCCAAAGCTTTAGTATTTAAAAAAGCCTTTACTGTTGTATGCTATCCCACCCCAAAAGGATTTTGTTTGTTGCTTACAAGCTGTAGAAGAAGAAAGGGGCATAATTTTTGAATAGTAATAAAAAGTAAAATTAGAACCATTATATATGATTTTTTCAATAATGTCAGTACTTCATTATAATTGAATTATCAGTCCATGACACTGCTGTCAAAATTATGGATAAGAAACCTGTTCACGTATTTTATTTAGGCTGTTTCACTGGACCCATTCTCTTTGCTTGTGCGGAATGAAGTTAATGGCGTCTTGTACACTAAACCCCTCAACACATGTAGGTACTTAGAACAAGAGTATAATTGTGATTATTCTGATGTCAGAAAATACAAAATTTCTGAGTCAGAAAATTGTTTAGTAAAATCTATATCACAAAATTGACAAGTTATTCATATCACAATATATTTTAATCTTAATTCCAAAAAAATATTTAAAACCAAGTTTTTATTTTTGGGTACATATCTAGCATGTCCTCACCAGAGCACAGGTATAATTCACAAAGATGTGAAAAGAAAATCAATAGTTTCATGTCTATAGGAGATTTATGGGGGAAATATTTAATTCAATTGAGTGAACTTACTAAGTGTGGATTTAACCAATGAAATCATCTACTGTTTGCAAACTGTTACAAACTTTAAAAATTTATGTATATGTATTTATACATGATCTATATATGGATATTAATGTAGCATTGTTCATACATAAACCATTAATTTGGAAACTGTTCAGTTAATTTCATTAATGAAAATGCCACTTTGAGATAAATAAGTTAATTTGAGCATATAGTAGATTGTTTTAATCAGGTAATTAAAACTGCTCAATCTATTTTTTGTAGATACAACTTTGTATATTAATATACTGATGTAAACCCTACATTTTTATTTTATCTCATAGTATCCGTTCAAAGCTGCAATGCTATTTGTCTTTCCTGAAATTGCCATTTTATTGTTTTATTGCTTTCTATTCCAATGCTTCCAGATATAATTGTGACAATTTTCTTCCTTCTCATTTATATTATTCAATTCTTATGAAAAAGTCCTATTATTATGCTGCTTTTTCTGCCTTTTATGCTCAAAAATGAATATTGAGATATTATGTGCAATGTTTTTCTTAGGAAAAAGAAATTTAGTGAGTACTTTTCAAAAGCCATCCCAGGACACTTACCATAAGTTAGTAAAAGAAAAAAGGAAGTTTAGGTATCATTGTTTAGCTCTTCTTAAACAATCAAACTATATCTATCTATATATCTATCTTCCTATCATCTATCTAGATACACACACATATACAGTTGTGTGTGTGTATATATATATACATGTAGTTATATAGTTATATATTTGTATTGTTTTGGTTGTTAGGACTGAAGGCACCAGTTCCTGTTAGTATTTGTGAAGAAAAATATTATTATATATGCCTTCACTAATAATTTCCTTAGAGGAAATATGATGTGACTACCATAGCTGGAGCATGATGTTACAACACCATCAGCCTGTGAACTCTCCAGGTAATTATCCAGCCACTTGATCAATATATGGCTAAACTTGGTGAAATAAGTTGAAGGTTATGCTGTTCAATGTGAATTATCTAGTTTTGCTCTACTAGCAAAGTACTTTCCTCTTCCACTTAGTCGCAGCCTGACTCCTAAATGGAAATATGTGCAAAATAATTATTGTTTTGTATTTCTATTTCTAACCAGCACAAATATAGCATCCAGGTTGCATCACTTGACCTTTTTGTACTCCTATGTACCCACTTTTGTATTAGTGCATCGTCTGGATTTAATTATAATGAGCCTAACTCCATTGTAATGAAGATGTCTGCTTCAGGTATTGAGTTGGAAGAATAAAATCTGAGGTGTCAGGACTATCTTTAAAATCCATTGTAAACCTTGCAGCTGTGTTTATGTGAAAATCTGATCACTGAGATTGGACATTGAAATAAGTGACTATGATGAACTGATTTAAAGCCAAGATCAGATATTCAAATCAAACAATTTACATTTTTAGGTCATCATGCAAATAAAAAGATGTTTTCCACCATAGACAAGGTAAAACATACAGTTCAATTTTTAAAATATTCAAGCCCAGTGCAAGGCATTGCCTAACTGACAAGCACAGGACATAATATTCAAAATAATCTTGGATTTAATCATAGTTTCAATTTTGACATTTTGGATAATACATATAATTTTTCTGAAATTTGGTTTTCTCCTCTGGAAAATTGAAGTGCCAATGTCTCTTGACCTTCTTTTCAAGGTTCTCTAATGATCAGATATGGGAATTGCATTGATTATCTATTGATACCTAACAAGTTATTGCGAACTTAGTGGCTTAACATGATACACATCATTTTGTAGATACTGTAGGTCAGGATCTTGGCATGGCTAAGCTGTATCTTCTGCTTCAGGGTCTTTCAAAAGACTACAGTCAAAGCACAGCTTAGCACTGGGGTCTAATTTGAAGATTCAGGTGGGAAAGGATATGCTTCCAAGCTGATGTGGTTGTTGATGGGATTCTGTTCCTCCTTGGTTGTTGGACAGAGGACCTCAGTTCCTGGCTACTTGTTGACAGGAGGCTGCCCTCAGTTTCTTGCCAGATGGGCCTCTCCATATGGCAGTTCAGCAAAGTTAGCAAGGGAGAGAGTCTGTTAGCAAGACAGAAATCACAATCCCTTGTAGCCTAATCACAGAAGTAACATCCCATCACCTTTGCTATAACGTATTAATTAGAAGCAATTTGCTAGGTAAGCCAATAAAGGAGGCTGTGATCATTGGGACTGTCTTTCTGCCATAGGAATCTAAGAGCATTTGTAAGCTTTTAAGAACACAAAAATGTAAAATTTTAAGTTGCATATCTGAAAAGTAAAACATATCTACCAAAGTATGTGTTTAATGGCAAGAAAACGCTAAATTCCCAAATTTCTGATATTTCCCCTACTGAAGTTATTTTTTATTAATCTGCATATTCTTAACATTCATAGCCAAGAAACCTACTATCATATAGTAAATGTCTATTCCTGCCAAATTACTAAACTCAAAGTTTTAGTCTTCTCATCTGTAATAGTTCACTGTGGATGATTACTAACTCACATAAAAATTAAGTGGCCAGGCATGGTGGCTCATGCCTGTAATCCCAGCACTTTGGGAGGCTGAGGCGGACAAATCACTTGAAGTCAGGAGTTCGAGACCAGTCTGGCCAACACGGTGAAACCCCGTCTCTACTAAAAATTCAAAAATTAGCTGGACGTGGTGGCTGGTGCCTGTAATCTCAGCTACTCAGGAGGCTGAGGCATGGGAATTGCTTGAACCCATGAGGCAGAAGTTGCAGTGAGCAAAGATTGCACCACTGCACTGTCCAGCTTGGGTAACATAGTAAGACTGTCTCAAAAAAAAAAAAAAAAAAAGTTAAGTAATGAATACTATTAAAAACATTTTAATTATATTTTAATAGTACAGTTAATGTTATAAGTGTAATATTGTTGCTATTGCCTTCCATGTATGTCACCATAGACTAAGATTTATAACAGCAAAAGATATTAAATCATTTACATTTCTCCACTTTTAAACCTAAATTCTCTTTCTGCTTTCATGTTTAATTGCACTTTGACATTCAATATGAGGATGAGAAATTATCTAATACATACATATTTTTGAAATTTGAAGAAGCATTGAGTATAAAAGTAATTTTTTTGATGTTAGTGGAGCCCATCACAGGCTAGTTTATTATTAGCCAGAACTGCCAACTGAGAAGCCTCTAGAATGAACTCTTCTGTTTCCAGCCAATCCATGCTTCTGTGTGAATCATGCTTCAGTGGTGTGTCTAGCTGGACCACCATCTTTAGGAATTGAAGAACACTCTAGCCCCACTGACTTCCTTTCTTTATGAGTTTTAAATGTAACTGTAGCCTGTTCTACACAATTTCATATCTCAATATGTGATATATATTTTTTCTACATTTAAAGAACAAACCCTTTCAAGGTATGCTCATGAGTATTTTGTATTTATAATTGTTTCCACTACTTACCACAATGATAATAAACGTAGGCAGTAAATAAGTATTTATGGATTTTATTGCTAAAAATCTAAATGCAGTTAGCAATTAAAAGCAAAACAAAATTTAAACTTGGGTTAAGCACTATGGGAATTGATGGAGTCATCTCACTGAGAAGTCCAGAAGCTGGGCAGGCTTCAGGATTTGTTGGTCCAGGAGACTCGATGAGGAAATCAAGGACTTGGTTTTCCTTTTCAAGCATTTCTAGAAAGACTTCTCAAATTCATGTTTACATTAGTGTTAATTAGGTTATATCCCCACCATAGACAAATATTGTAGATGAGAGACTGTGTGTGTGTGTGTGTGTGTGTATATATATATATATAAAACATATTTGATTAAACTCTATATATGTAATATATTCTTTAATTTTAATCAATTTTAATTTAAATAGCCAGGGATGGCGAGTAGCTACTGTATTGCACAGTGTAATTTTAAAGCATATAGGCTCCATGGAAAAGAAAAAGACACTCATGAAAACCAAAGAATACTCAAGAGGAACTATGGGGAAAATGGATCATAGATAGACAAAAATAATACTCAGTACATAAACTAAAAATAGGTTGTTTCAAACAACTTGAGAGCTAATTCATGGTATACTGGAAAACACTAACTTATTAACCTGTAGCCACAATATTCTGTAGCTAATGCTTTCATAAATAGATTATAACAGTACATATCATCTCTATTTGCATGTAAAACCCAGGGTCTTACAATACTACGCAGTCAAACATAAATTAACCAAAACATGAAGTGCTTAACTTCTGTCCCTATAGCTCAGTAAATCTAGCGTAGTAAAAGAAATAAAATGTTACTAATTATTTGATAAATATTAAGAAAGAAAATCAGCCCCCAAAAGTCAGCTTTCTGGATTTATCTGTGTTCATCAAATGAGCCTGATAAAAGTGAAATAGTCCTTTTGCTTTGTACTATATTTCAGAAGTCCTGGTGATTATATGCCGCTGGAAGAGAAAAAACATTTTGATTTGCATGCATGCGTTCAATTTTTGTGCTGTATTTATTAGAAAAGTAACAGGTATAAATTTGCCTTGGTGTCACAGTGGCTGTGAAAGGTAACTGAATTATTTGGTTTAGAACTATTAATGATTAAAAAGGTCAACCTTAATGTTGCATTAATGTAATATTTAAATTGAACTCTTTAAAAAATTTAATCTTGGCATCATGTGGATTGGCAAGTTCAGGAGCAAACGGGTCACATGGAATTTAAACAAATCTGCTTTTGACAGGCTGCACAATGCTTTTCTAGTATATGTTGAATTTTCTAGTATGTTGAATTTCTCCCTTAATCTCCAAATTGACATATATTGTACTGAAAATAGTGCTTGATTCTCACAGTGTTTTTTGAAATAAGCACCATTTTAGTTCTGCACCTTATAATGACTCTAAAACATGTATGAGAAGACGACAAGACATGCAATCTTAATTTGGGTTTCTGCTGTAGTTGAATTGAATCACTGCCCTAGAGGCGCTGGGTGCAGCTCCCACTACAACATTCAGCTCCTTGCACTTCAAAGATAATTGCCTCATAGAATTTTACTCTCTTGACATTATGATCAGAAATACAAGCTGATAAATGTGAACATAACATGCTGAGCTGAATCAACAGATACATTTTTGGGTTATATGAGATTGAAAGGACTTCAAAGTTAAGATTGCATCTGTTCCAGATAAACTCAGCCAACCAGGTTTCCACACACACACACAAATAGTAACTAGTGCAGGATATAGATTTGCTTACTTAGGTCCATTCTTTCAAAATTAGTTTTGAAATATCCTAAAAGTCCTGGTAAAAATATTTCCAACTGTTGAGTGAAGACAAAATTATTGTAGTGGCAATCTTCTGCATGTTATAGATAGGCAATAGGTGTTTGTTTAAAAAAATGAATTTTCTTTTGTTAAGAGATCAGTCTCTGCTTCTTTATTAGAATGATCTTTAATAGTACTTAATATTATAAAATAGGTGCACACTCTGCTAAGGTTTGATTATTTCCATTAGTGTGCTCATCACTATGGAGAATAAAGCAAGTAAAAGCCAGGGTCCCTAACCTCCAGTTGCTTATTCTGGGCCAAGGCAATTATTTAACTTCACAAAAATGTTCTCTGCATCCTCTTCACCCTCTTAAAATATCCTACATTTTCTCATCTTACTCAATAGGCAATGTGAAAAGAACAGTCTCAGACTGCCTCAGCTGTATTCCTAAACCCAACACCTATCAACCTTAGTAGGCATGAAAGAATTGCTATGTTAAGGTTGGCTGCAAATACTTAAAGAAGTCCCAAATGAAGAAGAACACTGACATATAGATTATTGTGGGAATCTCAAGGCCTGTAGAGTTCTTAAGCAGAAGGAAAGTTAGGAGTTCATATGGCAAACAACTGAGGAATGTAAGTTCAAAAGTAAGTTCAAATAGAGTAAATATGTTGTTCCAAGTTACCCGCTGACTCAGTGGCAGCCCCAGGAATAGACATATAATCTCTGTTATATGTCTGTATATGTTATATGGTAATCACCTGTTACCAAGCTCAATATTCACTTTACCTCAAATAGAGTGTCTCAATGTAGAATTAAATTTTAAAGCAGACCTAGAAAAAACAGTATTTATTTTTGGAATATCATGTGCCAAAATTGATAAGAAAATAGCCTCTCACTCAGATATGAATACATTTTATTAAAAGTAGCCACTTTATTGAAAATGTTATTAATTTTTTATGAAATGTTTCTTCATTGAAGCCTCATCAAAATTCTTTGTTTTTCCACTCAGTTGTGCTTTCCTATTCTTCACTCTGAAAGTGTTCCCAATGTACCTCCCATATGTAAGTCTCAAAGTCTTAGATTTTACTTTCGATAGACACTGACCCCCAGATTCCTACCATTTTATTAACAATGGCCTCAGTTAAACTGCACTAACTGCAGTCCAGCTGAGCTGCCAATAGATGTTTTTGCTGGAAGAGTTCTAGTGGGTCAGCTGAAGCATGGAGTGCAACCAAATGCATACTGAAGCTTGATCTGAATCCAGCTCACTGCTTTAACATATTTTAGCTACTTCGAGTGCAAATTCATTGAGGCAGGGGCCATGCATCACTTGTTTTATCTTGCACATCTATACCAGACAGAGTACTGGCATATATTAGGTGCTCACTGAATATGGGTTGAGTATAGTTTAATGAATCTATATCATCACCGCAGTGATTTTAAATGAATTGTTTTGCTGTTTTCCTATTTTCTGTATTACTCAATGTGATCAGCTGGGATTTGTCATAACGTAAAATTTCAGAATTAAAAGCTTCCGGATTTTCTCTTGGTCAGGATAGATGTATAACCTACCACTTGTGGGATTAAAGATGTAAAAGCTTATCTCTTACTATGAATGAAAAATCTGCATTGAAGAGATTGCATGAATTTATAAAATTATGAAATAGCTGAAGATAAAAGGAGGATTAAACTGATATCATTTGCACTCTGATTACTTTACTTAGACCTCATTAGCCACATTGGCAAACATGCTGCAATGCCGAACCTGGCCCAAATTCCAGAGTGAAGCCCTCAGTAAATATGTATAAATTAATTGATTGAAAATATACTCAACGTAATTTACTTTGATGGCTCAAACATTTTTCAGAGCAAGTATACTGCAAAAAGAGATTTTGCAGCTTCTAATTGTTCACCTTTTGTTCTTCCTCTCTTCACTCTTTTTGTAACTACCCAATTCTCTAAAATTGTCTACCCCCTTGTTAATTTTTCAAGTGTATATAGCACCCAATAATTAAACATTATATACTTTCTCAATTGAACCTTTTCTATTCATGACAGCTGAAGATTTTTCTATCTCTTCTCATATCATAAAACTTACTGCTTTATTCCATGTATTTAGCACCCATTATTATGCCCCTGGATTATTAAATAACATTTTCATATGTATGTGGCAAAATTTCTTCATGACCTTTGAAAAAATTGCCACACATTTTTGCTTAATCCCAAGGCAGGTTAAATTATTGTTGATTATAGCTAGTGTAAGAATTTTTAAGGTATAAACCTATAATTACATGTAATTATAATCTTTATGCAGGTGATTTGGATTATCTTAAGAATTAGAAAATAGAAGTCGTTTATATCCATATTTAGATAAGTATGATTGAGTAAAAAGTAAACTAGACTAAAAGTGAAAAAACTCAGGTTCTAACATCTAATTGTATTTGTGACATTGGACATTGTTTGAGTATCTACTATTTATCTGAGAATACCAAGACAGAAGACAGTTGTGAGAACAAGATAATGTTAGCTATCATAAAATGCAGTGTCATATTTGCACAGAACAAGGAAGGGGCACCTAATTTACTATTTTTAAAAAGTGAACTGGAAGACAATACCTGAACTAACAGAAGAAATGAGCCAGGGAAATCTTGGGAGGTAAAAGCATTTTAGCTAAAGATGTGTGTTATCAATGGCCTGGTGGCATGAAAAGGAAGGACAGTTCAGAGAATTGCATATATTTGCATAGCCAGGTTAGGCTAGCACACTTGGGTAAAATACCAAAGAAATTTGATTTCATTTTATAGGCTATAGGGAGTAATCACAGAGTTTAAAATCTATTTAAACATTCTATTCTGAAGTCTGTTTAAGCTATTATAATATCGATACCGACATAAATGGGAAGATTTAGGGACGATGATAATTGGAAGTAGTTCAGAGATAACTAAAGGAATATTTGGCTACAAAATCCTCTTCAAAACTAGGAAGAGAAAATCTCTTCACCAAACTGTGGGACAAGTGCCTTCATCACTCTTCTGCTTTTTTTTTTTTTTCTTTTTTCTTTTTTTTTTTTTTTTGGACACTGCAACCCCAAACTCCTGGGATCCAGGGGTAGCTGGGACTACCGATGCGTGCCACAAAGCTGGGCTAATGTTTTAAATTTTTAGTAGAGATGGGATCTTGCTATGTTGCCCAGAGCAGCCTCAAACTCCTGGCCAAGCAATTCTCCTGCCTCGTCCTGAAAAGGAAAAAAGCTGAAAAGTTTCTAACATTTCAAACTCTCCAGGTCTGCTTTCTCATCTGTGGAGAGAGACGTTCACCTGGGGAGTCTGGATTCGATTTCTGATTTGCAGAGCTTGTTTTATTTTTTTACATGTGTTGGGCTATATTTGACTTATTTTATTTTTAGTCCTTGATTCGCAGAGCTTGTTTTTATTCCCTTACCTGTCTTGGGCTATATTTGAAGAAATAAACCTGTTGATTCCAATTATGACTTATTTTATTGTTAGTCTTTGGCAGTGATTAAACACTCAAAATTGTTCATTTCTTGGAGTATGATTTGCTTTGTGATAATCTCTTCTATAGCATAATTTCCAGGACCCTATCATAAAAAGTAAGGATATTTGGTGAAATATACAATTTAATTTTAATTTCTCATTATTTACCCTCTTGTCTGATTTCTAGACAATTTATTGGGAGCTATTCTTGTGGACACAACAATGGATAATGAGGTCATATTCTAAGTTAGATCATATTGTCTCCAATATTTAATTTGTATTTCTCACAATGCCTAATATAATAATGGGCTCTTATTAATATCACTTTTTAAATATTTTGATGAATATCTATTATGTTCCAGTTGATTTGATAAGGTGATTTGGCCTTTGCAACAATTCTATATGACTATAATATTCCCATTTTTCAGGAAAATCAACTGTATCTTAGAAACCACTCAAATGACATAAGTTCAACTACTAAATTAAAACTTGAAAAGAATAGTAGCTTAAATAAGAGATAGGATTATATAACACTCTTGAAATCAGAATAGACACCCAAGGGTAAGCAGGGTGGTTCCAGGGTACTGGTGACATAGGCTATTTCTTTTCCTCCACATGGCCGAAGATGACTCACCACCATATTCACTTGGTCTAAATTTTAAAAAGCAGGATAGAGGAAAGATATGAAGGGCACATGCTTTCCCATGAAGAAAACAACTCGGAAGTTGCATACATCACTCTTACTCATTCCATTGGCTAAGACGTAGCCACAGAGCTCTACCTAGATATGAAGAATATTGGGAAATGTCATTTTTAGCTGGCAGGAAATTATGTTTGATGTTAGAAAGCAGTCTGAGTTATGTGTTTGTGGAGTAATCATTTAAAACTTTCCATCTGAGTCCAAGGGCTATGCCATACATCAGGGGCCAAAACTTATCATTGTAAATACTGTAATGGAACTCAGCCACACTTGTTCATTTATGTATTATCTATTAACTACTTTCTCCATACAGAAGCATACTTGAGTAGTTACAACAGAGACTGTGTGGTCCACAAAGCCTAAAATATTTACTGTCTGGCCATTTACAGAAAACACGTGCCTAAATCTCTGGGCTAACTAATCTTGTTTGGTTCCCTTTGTTTGGTTCTCACTCTCACACCTATTGACTCTCCACCTTTTATGATTGTGTGACACTGCCCTATGCTTTGGATGTGGGTTCTACCATTATAAGCTCCGTGGCCATGCTTATGTAGTTTCCCATAGGATCTGGCCAGTGGGATAAAGTGAGATCAGAGTGCTAGAGAAGAGGAGGATGTAAATATTTCTTTTTTCCACAAACTGAATGTGTTGTTACCATGGTTCTGAGTGCACTTGTATTTGCCTACAACAATAGTTCAGGTTAGGCAGTGCCCCTTCTGTGTTTTCAGCTCATTCAAGGCTCCAGTCATACCATAATTCTCCCTTTCCTCATCAGACCTGGGAGTGTACTCTGTTCCCATTGTTGCTAAATCTTGAGTGCATTCACTTGGTTTCCCTCAATAGCTTCTCTCCAAAATCCTTTTTTCCTTCCCTGATACCATGATTGACAGTCATGTCTCTTCCAGACATGACAATTCTTTTAAGTCTTTGGGTATGATAATATGTATTTTCTTAAATAAAAGTAATAATGAAAGTAAGAAGGTCGGGCACAGTGGCTCATGCCTGTAATCCCAGCACTTTTGGAGGGCAAGGTGGGTAGATCACTTGAGGTCAGGAGTTCGAGACCAGCCTGGCCAACATGGTGAGACTTCGTCTCTATTAAAAATACAAAAATTAGTTGGCCCTAGTAGTGTATGCCTATAATACCAGCTACTCGGGAGGCTGAGGTAGGAGAATCCTTTGAACGTGGGAGGCAGAGGTTGCAGTGAGCGGAGATTGTGCCACTGCACTCTAGCCTGGGTGACAGTGCGAGACTCCATCTCAAAAAAAAAAAAAAAAAAAAAAGAAGTAGAGCAGAACAACCTAAAATGCTTGAAAGAAAGCTATCACTCTATTGTGGATGACATTGGCATGACCCGAGGCAGGGCAGATTACAAGGTCAGGATATGGAGACCATCCTGGCTAACATAGTGAAACTCCATCTCTACTAAAAATACAAAAAATTAGCCGGGCTTGGTTGCACGTGCCTGTAGTCCCAGGTATTTGGGAGGCTGAGGCAGGAGAATTGCTTGAACTTGGGAGACAGAGGTTCCAGTGAGCCGAGATCACGCCACTGCACTCCAGCTTGGGCAACAGAGCAAGACTCCATCTGAAACAAACAAACAAACAAACAAACAAACAAACAAATAAATAAATAAATAGTCGAAGTGAAGGTAAAAGTTTGGATCAGAGAGAGACAACAATGGAATCAAAAGGGAGGACAGATTTGGAGTGTGAAAAGGAATCAACCTACCATTGCCAGCTATTAAGATTCAGGAAGAAGGTCATCTGTAAAGGCATGTGGACAACCTCTAAAATCTGGGAACACCAGTAAAATAATGGGGACCTCAGTCCCACAACTGCAAATAACTAATTATCAATGACCTAAATGAGCAAAAATTGGACTCTTCTCTGGTGCCTCCAGAAGGAATGTGGACTGGTGAGACAAGTACTAGACTTCTAACCTAAAGAACTATAAGAAAATAAAGTTTTAAGTCATTAACTTTATGGTAATTTGTTAAAGTGACAATAGAAAGCTAATACAAAATTATTCCACTTATATTGAATATTCATGAAACTTCCGTCAAGAAATTTTATATACACAAAAAAAGAGTCATCAGGTTTATTTACCCTTTATTCTATAATAGATGATTGGAAAACACTTTAAAATGGATGAGTATAGATAGATTACATTAAATCAAAGTGTTAAAAGCGAGTGAGTATAGATAGGTTACGTTCAAATCAAAGTGTTATTGAAATGGCTGTATTTGTGATGAGCAAATATAGAAGATCAGAAACATGGGATAATGGGAAAAGGTAAGAAAAACAATGCAACCAATGGGTAATGGAGTCGGGCTGATGGAAAGCAGAAGATAGTGATTAATGCAAATTCAAGACAAGGTGGAAGTAATGAAAATTGATGAGTGAAAGCAAATCAATTAAAAGAGAAATTTAGGCCGGGTGTCATGGCTCACGCCGGTAATCCCAACACTTTGGGAGGCCAAGGCGGGTGGATCACGAGGTCAGGAGATTGAGACCATCCTGGCTAACACGGTGAAACCCCATCTCTACTAAAAATACAAAAAATTAGGTGGGTGTGGTGGCGGGCGCCTGTAGTCTCAGCTACTCGGGAGGCTGAGGCAGGAGAATGGCGTGAACCCGGGAGGCAGAGTTCACAGTGAGCCGAGATGGCGCCACTGCACTCCAGTCTGGGTGACAGAGTGAGACTCAATCTAAAAAAAAAAAAAAAAAAAAGTAAATTTTAAATAAGAAACAGAAATAGAGAAAGGATAGAGGAATAAAAAAGGAAGGAAAAATGAAGGTAAAGGTAGAAGGTAAAAAATTAGAAGATGAAAGGTAGAAGAAGCATACCTAATAAAGGAGACTCTCTTTTGTAAAAAAAACCCTTTGAAAAACCAGTGCTAAATTCCAGATACCCAATATCTGATCATTTATATACAGAGTCTGGAATCCTCCCTTTGTGAATTTACTTGTTTATCAAGAATTCAAGAGGCCAGGTACTCTTGACTCCTATCCCTTCATTCTGGCTCAAGTTTTGCATCCATACTCCAAATTCTTTTTGCTCATTCCTCTACAAACTATTGCTTTCCACTTGTATCTTTTCTTTTTCTTTTTCTTTTTTTTTTTTTTTTGGAGGATTTACGTTTCAGATTTTGTAGCCTCGCTTTAGCATGTGACTTTTTCTTACTCACATTTTTTATTTTAATTTAGATATTTGATTTTATCCTGACAACAATCAACTTGTGTCAGGCATGGATCCAAGATTACCAGGCAGCAATGCCTTGAAAGTGAAAACCAGAGATGAGGGCAAATTGGGGTCGCATGAGACATCAATCATTTGTATGGAAAGATAATTGCAGGTTGCTTCATTTCTTGGATTCTCACCTCTTGGAGCAATAAAACACAACAAAATGCACTGTCTGGAAAGGAAGATAAATAAGAGTGACTCATTTCAGTGGAGAAGGAAAGCGGAGTGCATTGATGATTGTAGTTATGTTATTTGGGAAAGTAGTAGAATTGTGAGGACATATTTTCAATAGGAATTAAGTTCAACTTAGGCCTTATAATTTTACAAATATTTTGAGGCTGATTAAGTAAATAATCTAATAAGTAAAACTTATTCTGTCACCTCTGAATGGGTTAGTAATTTAGAAAACCATGCATAATTTGAGCATATCCTATATAAACAGCTATTTGCATATTGAGGATAGTACTTTAATAGTTGATCCATTTTATGCTCTAAATCATGATCAATACTTGGAGTCAGACTGCATTTATCTTCCTATTTATACTGATATATTTTGAACCTCTGATTACATGTATATTTTGCACATGTAACTCAAAAATGTCTGTTTAAGTCTCTTGGGAAATTATTTAATTTTTTAAAGACCTTGATAAAAGTCCTTCAGTATGAAACAGACTTGCATTTTCTCTTTGCTGTTTTTTTTTTTATTGCAGTAATACATACATAAAATAAAATGTACCTTTTTAAAAATCTTAGGCGTACAGTTGAGTAGCATGAAATATATTCACATTGTTGTGCAATCAATGTTACCATCGATCTTCAGAATATTTTTATATTCCCAAACTGAAACTCTATACTCACTGGACAATAGTTACTCATACCTGCTTCCCCCAGACCCTGGCAATCACCATTCTACTTTCTTTCTGTGAATTTCAGATTCTCTGGGCGCTTCACATACACTGAATTTTACAATATTTGTCCTTCTGTGTCTGATTTGTTTCCCTTAGCAAAATTTATTCAATATTCAACCATGTTTTAGCATGTGTTAGAATTTCACTACTTTCAAGGTTGAATAATATTCCATTGTATGTATATAGCACATTAGGTTTATTCATTCATTTGTCAATAGACATTTGGGTTATTTTCACCTTCCAGCTGTTGTCAATAATGCTATTATGAATGTGAGTATGCAAATATCTGTTCAAGTCCCTGCTTTCAGTTATTTTAGTCATAGAGTCATAAGTGGACTGACTGGATCATACAGTAATTCGGTGTTTAACTTTTTGAGATACCTCTGTACTGATTTTCACCAAGACTATGCCATTTTACATTTGACCAGCAATGCACAAGGGTTTCAGTTTTCTCACAACATCGCCAACATTTGTTATTTTCTGGTTTTTTTTGGTAATAGCTAACTTACTGGTTATAAGGTGGAATCTCAATGTGGTTTCAGGGTTGCATTTTTTAGGAGTACAAAGATGATCAATTGTATTTCCAATCTAAGAGTTCCCCTATGGAATTCACAAGGTGAGGGGTGCAGGTCACCTGATGAGGTACAGAAACAAGATAACATATATTAAGAGCCAGTTGCAGCTTTGCTGGAGGTGTTTCATCGGGTGATTGTTATTCGCTTTATAGCCTGCAGCTTCTTAAATACTGCTTCGACTAGTGTCCTAATTTTGTGTCAGATCCATTTGGATTGTTATATTGTGCTCAGAAGATGAAACAGGGGTTGTTAAGTGACAGCTTCAGTTTCATAGATGCAGAGAAGGTCAATATAAATAAGCTTTAAAAGTAGAGTCATCCAGGATGGGAGAAGTGGCTCATGTCTGTAATCCTAGCACTTTGGGAGGTTGAGGTAGGTGGATCACCTGAGGTCAGGAGTTAGGGACCAGCCTGGCCAACATAGTGAAACCCCATATCTACTAAAAATAAAATGAAAATGAAAATGAAAATGAAAATGAAAAAAATTAGCCAGGCGTGGTGGCACACGCCTGTAATCCTAGCTACTCGGGAGGCTGAGGCAGAAGAATCACTTGAACCCGGGGGTGGAGGTTGCAGTGAGCCAAGATCATGCCAGTTCACTGCAACCTGGGCAAAAGAGTGAAACTCTGTCCCAAAAATAAATAAATAAATAAATAAATAAATAAATAAATAAATATAATGGAGTCATCCAATGGAATAACAGCTACTAGGTCAAATAGCACCCCATCACTGAAATATTCAAGAATAATTCACAGAATATTTAAAAAGAAATCTCTGCATTGATTAGAGACTAGTCCCAATAAATGCCAAGACCACTTTTACTTCTTGGATTTTGAACATGTTAATTATCTTACGTTGAACTATCTACATTACACTCCAAAAGTTGATCACTAACCTTAAAAAAAAATTCTGCCTCATGTCTGGACATGCATTTCAACTGCTCACTGATACCTGGCTTTCATCTCCTTCCAGACACAAAGAATATTGTATTTTTCTCACCCTTTGGAAGTTAAGTATGACTACTTCTGGTGAATGACTTATGGGTGGAAGTGATGCAAATCACTTACATGCTGAAGTATTTAATTGCAGAAGAGAGATTCTGCAGCTATATCCTTTATATGTCACAGTAAGCATGGAAGAGTGTGTTGAGACGGAGTTTCCTCGGCCTGAGCTCCTAAGTGATGACACCAAATAATGCTCACCTACCCCTCTTCCAATCTCTTCTCACACAATCCAATTACATTAGACGTTTTTGTGTGTGAGTAACTTAAACAATTAAAGTAACAATCACATTGTTTTAAGCCACCAAGTTTGAGGGTTATTTTAGCTTGTTTTTTACCACAACAAAATCTGACTTACACCAACCAATACAGTGTATGCTTGAAGTTGGCTTCTTGCTTTTGTCTCTGTGTTCCTATATTCTGATTTACAGGGAATGCTCATATATCCTATGGCATATTCTAATATCAAAATCCTAAAATCTAAAATTCTAATATATAAAAATTTATATTAGGTTATTACAGATATAGGCAACCCACAAAAACTCGTCCAGGTAACCTCAGGCATTATATCAATTTCTGGTTTAAACTCCCAGGAAGCCTATAACACTATCAGAATGTTCTAACGAGAAAATTGATATTCAAGATAGAGTGTCAGAAAGAAGATCCTTTTACATTGATTCTTCACATATCTTTGGGCAATTCATAAACTTCTCATAGTCTAAATTGATTAATTTGAAAACTGAATAATCTCTTAAAACTAAAATATCTCTTCCCAATGTGGTTGCAGGGATCAAAAGGACATTATGTAAGCATTTTAAGTATTCTAGAATGCAGAAGCACATTCTGAAGGAAGACAAAGCCTTTAAAAAACAGAATATAGCTATGCAGAAAAGCAATTTAAAACTAGCTTTCAAGAGCTTAGAACTTCTCTACAACCATTCAAAGCATGCATAGTCAATAGATGTAAACTGACTTCATCATATTTCAATGGCACAATGGTAGAGCATGCATAGGTCTACATTATCCCAGTAAAATAGAAACAGTGCTATGTGCACAACTATATGCCTCTAGGAGACAATTCATACCAATTTACAGACTGACAAAATTGATTCAGTGGACACCATAAACCTCTACTCTCTAGTAGAGCCTGTGGAAGAATCTATTAAGTTTTAAACAATCACTTTTTAAATCATGAACAAGGTGTCCTAACCTATATAAAGTACAGTATAATATAGTACGTGCGTGTTACTGAAGTACTGCCCAGTAGAGTCCTATGAAATCATTAAACACTACACTCAAAATAAAGAAAGATTCCATTTTCAGAACATTCAAGTTGCTGCCTGAATTTGGCTCTATAGATTCCTGGCTCAAGCTGAACACTTAGTCATCCTCAGTTAGAAATGTCCCCTGAATCTGACCTCACACATTATGCCCAATGCTATAAATTGTTGTTGAGTTGTAGTGTTCACTTACTCTGCTTTATTAGATATGAAATGATTATCATTGCTCAGGCTATAATTGCCTTTATCGAATTCGATCACTTGAAGACAATTGATGAGAGATGCTCTGTTGCTTGCATGCTGTAACAAATTTTAGTCAGAAAGCCCTATCTATTCCAGCTAGCGAAAAAATTGTATGAAAAGAATGGCTTCAAGTTCACATACTCAAAGTCTAAGTCACTGTCTCAGAACCACAAAAACTGATAATTACACACATGGGTTGAAATTGTCTAATGTTCATATGCAGCTAGGCTTAAAATATCCATTTATAGCTAAAATATGATAATACATGCCCTGTGAGCATTTGTTCAATTTTTAAATGCAGTATTTTAGAATATAAGGGCAGACCTGATACATTATTTGCATTAGAAAAATAAATACATTTTCCATATACGATCACATTTTCTGTATGAAATTTTGAATTCTGTAGATTTTAGCTTAGGCAAGTAAAATATAGTATTTGTACAAATATCCAAATATCTGGAGGAAGACAATGATATATGGTGGTTTTCTTACAAATTACTATCTTATGTAATACTTTTTGTATTGTTTTTCTAGGGCTGTTATAACAAATTACAACAGCTTAAAAACTAAAGAAACTTGTTTTCTGACAGGTTGAGAGGGCAAAGTCTAAAATGAAGGTGTCAGAAGAGCCACACACACCCTACAAAGGCTCTAGGGGAAGACCCTTCCTTGCCTCTTCTAGCTTCGGGTGGCTCCTCAGCTTGGGGCTGCATAGTTCCAGTCTCTTCCTGTGTCTTCACATGGTTTGCTCCTCTGTGTGTTTCAAATCTCCTGCTGCCTTTCTCTTATGAGGCCTTATAAGAACACCTGTTACCAGATTTAGTACCTACCCTAAATCCAAGATAACCTTATCTTAAGATTCTGAATGTAACTGTATCTGCCAAGACACTCTTCAACTAAGGAAACATTCATGAGTTTCAGGGGTTAGAAAATGAACATTTTTTGGGAGGTAGGGAATGGCATCCTCACTATATTCTTCTAAACTCACTATACTCTTCTAAAATGTTTTAAGCATTCTTTTTTTTTATGTCACGGAGGTTATTAATAAAAAAACTGTAAACTTCTTTTAAAAATTAGTTATGGCAGCTTAGTCTATAAGCTGAAATAAATATTACTTGCTCTATATTACAAGAGTGTTATAAGAATAAAATAAAATATTAAATTTAGCAATAAGGTGAAATAAAATTATATATGTGAAAGAACCATAAAGAGTGAAAGTTTACTAAAATAGCATGCATGAACAAGGGGTAGAATTATCATATCTTCATTTTGCTTTGTTTATGATAGTCCCTCTAGCTTGAAAAGCAAATGGTAAGATGGAAAAAGAATACTCTGTCAACGATAGCATTCAAATATCGGTTGGACAGACAGATTAGGTGAGGTGACACAATTCATTTAAAATATGCGCTATAAAGGAGTATCACTAACTTTCAAATCTTTTAATGTACTATTAATAGATCTAGTATCCATAAGTATCAGCTTTATTCACAGTCTGAATTAATTTATTTCAAATAAAAAGGATATGATTTAACTCTCTTCAAAAATTTTACTTAAATTGTCATTAAATTTCAACTATTCTGTAATATCGTTATATTACTTATATGATGAATAACATGTTCTTCAAAATATTATGCCTTTTGTCAAATACATAGTCTGTTCTTAGGATAGATTTTCTAAGAGATTCTCTAACTGCTGTGACTTGGATAATTGATAAGTTGTTCTGTGCACTATGGCAGCTTAGTTGGAACTGCTTAATTCAGTCCACAATGCTTTATGCCTCTTCATACCGGTAATTCAAGTTTACTATCAAGAGACAGACAATTTCATTAATCAAAGATAATGAATTTGTAATCCACACATTTATATTTAGACAGAATATTATCTTGCTGATGATTTTACTTAAATACAACGTAATGTCTTTCTCTAATAATTATTTTCTGATTGTTAACTGACTCTTGTTTCTAATTACATATTTTGACACTTTTTTCTCTTGTGATTTCCTACCCCATCTCCTGAGGTTTGCATGCCTGTGTAGACTAACATCCTCAGATGCCTGCCCTTCCTCACTTATATGTCCTTGCTTTAGTTTAGCTTAATGCTTTGGGTGTACTTAATATTCTCAATTTTTATGGTAATCACTGTTCCCTGCTTCTATAATAGTCAACCCGCTTCTTGGTGTAGCTCAATGTGATATGCAGACAGATGTAACGGTCTGCTACTCTCTGAAAGCTCATGTCTTTCTACCTCTAACATGCTAAACTTTGAAGACTGAAAGAGAATTTGGCAATTCTCTAAAATATTCACAATTATATCACAGAAAATTATTCTAATTGCGAAAAGGCAAAGTAAATGGAAAAACACAATATGAATGTTTATGTGAGTGCGGTTCAATTCCATATGTACAAAAAACAAACACAACTCTATAAGTTGGATAATCATATTGTCTGACATCTCTAAATTTTTCTATGAAGATGCCTTTTGGTGGGAAAGTCCTATTTAATAAATAAATGTAATTAATTATAGATCATCATACTCAGCCTTTTTTGAAGGTGAAACATAAACCTACAAGATAAAATGACATGTACAACCCCAACATTTTATACCATGACTTCTAGATAAGGAAACCATGAACAATGCCAGCAAATGAACTAATGAGCATCTCTCTTCTTCTCTTCCCTATGTATCAACAGCAATAGAAAGAGAAAATATCAGCATAATCTTATTGATAAACGAATACTCTTGATTCCTATCCTTGTTTCCATATGCTCATAAATTAAGATTCTTTGCTTCTAAAATTTCCAAACGTAATAGTTTATAGGATCCCAGAAATCAAGCTTTGGGGACTTTTTTTTCTTATTAAGTGAGATCAAGCAATGAAAATACATACTCATACAATATAAAGCTTTTACGTTCCTGTTAGCCAGCCAATTTCAGTCAGCCAATTTTTTTTTTTTTTCAGCCACTCTTGACAGTTGATGTGCTATTCCCGTGTTTGCTCTTTATTATGCTTCAGGAAATATGAACTATATAAAGGCAGAACTATATGGTGGGCTCCTCAGCTAACTTCGTAGCTGAATTAAAAGAAACGTACCTGTAATTTGCACACAAATTTTATGACTCTAACATGGTAAGCCATATTTGAGTTTTCATTAATGATCTCCTGAGTTTAGATCTATGTTCCTTTGATGCTCACCCAAGTGATGCCAAAATCAAATCGAGCATGCATAGAAGCAGACACTAGTGAAAAAGTTAGTAGATATCTCTAATGATATATTTTTAAAATATTCTTTCATATTAGAAAGACACATAAAAATGACTTTTAAAGGGCATTTCAATGAAATACGCCTAATATATAAATATGAAATACTAAAAACTGAACAAAACAGGTATATTTCTTCTACTTATTAGAAGTCAATTTAAAACTTTGGCATCATAGATGAGACTGTATAATCTCCACTCATAATGAGATCATCTTGTGTACAAAGTACATTTCAATGTTTACTTTGTACTACTGCATGCTTGAAATTCATTTTTCTTCTAATTTTTTTAACTTCAAGAATCTATATTCCCTTCATTTTTGATAAATTATTAATTTCTCTTTGGATTATTCTGTCTTTTTTCTTCCTTTCTTTCAACAACACTATGTTTACAGTCGTTTTTATGTAGTGGGACATCTGACAAGGCTCTGAAGTAACTAAGATGACTAAGATGTGGTGCCTTCTACCAAGTAGTCAGCTACCGCGGAGCTTAAGGAAGGTGACAATTATAAACATTGATTATCTTTCTAGTTCAAATAGAGACAAAACATATTTATATATAGACATACACACACACAAAGGAATATCTTACTTTGGTATGGGGGGCTATTTCTTATACAATAACAGTAATATAAATTTACAAACACAAATTTAGGTACAGATCATGATCTTATGACAGCTCTGAAGGTTAATTCTTTTAGTGTCTAGGTAAATTCACTTCTGCATGTACGAACGTGTGTGTGTGTGTGAGAGAGAGAGAGAGAAAGAAAGAGAGAGAGAGAGGAGGGGAGAGAGAGGAAGAAAAAGAGTTTTCCTATATTATAGCTTTCTTAGGAGAAATAAAAATGGCAGTGTTGAAATTCTTAGCTATAATATACTATGTTGAATGAACTCTTAGGAAATATAGCCTACATTGTTACATATTAAATATGGCACCTGAGAAAATAGTAATAGAATAAGTGCACATGATTTTGGTTTTTCTGAATGAGAAATCATTAATCCTTACAGCCCCTTTGAGCAAGTAATTTAAGACAAAGTGTGCTCAACATTTTAGCCACCCTTATCTCCAACCAAGGTGCTTGACATCCCCTCACAGATTTCTCAAAGCCATATTTGTATTTGTTTGCTAGGGCTACCGTAACCGAATAGCATAGACTGGGCAGCTCAAACAACAGAAATTAATTGTCTCACAGTTCCAAGAGACAGAAGTCTGAGATCAAAATGTTGGCAAGATTGGTTTCTTCTGGGGTCTCTCTCATTGGCTTGTAGATAGCCACCTTCTCCCTACATCTTCACATGTTTTTCCCTCTGTACGTCTGGTTTTTTCTTGTAAGCACACCAGTCATACTGGATTAGGTCTCACCATAATGACCTCGTTTTAATTTAGTTACCTCTTTAAAGACCCTGTCTACATTCTAAGGAGCTTGGAGGATAAGACTTCAACATATGAATGGACAGGGGCGCAATTCAGTTCATAATGCCCTATTCTGTTGCTTGGTGGGAACAAAAGCACCCATTTGATACAAGACACAAGATCAGAATCTTGACATTTTGTTGTTCTAAATTTGACCCATAATTTATCACAGTTCTTTGAGATCTTGAAATCTCTTGAGCAGTAGGTTTTATATATATAAAAAAAGAAAAAGTTAAACAAATCCTTTCAATGGCATCAACCCAGCTAAGAAGAGTATTAGGCAGTATTTTGAAAACTGAAAGAGAATTTGGCAATTCTTTAAAATAATCACAATTATGTAACACTGAAAATTATTCTAATTGTGAAAAGGCAGAGTAAATAGAAAAACGGCAATAAAAATGTTTATGTGTTTATGTGAGTGTGGTTCAATTCCATATGTACAAAATCCAAACACAACCCTTTAAGTTGGATAACCATATTGTTACAGTCATCAGTGCTGAGGACAAGAACTTTAGAAGTTATAAGGTAGTAGCTAGGGAAATTTTTATGTGTAGTGGTCAATTATGGCCACTTAAATTTCACTATATAGGAAATAGTTTACATCACTCAGTATAAAGGCCAGCTCTTCCCTCATTAAAATGGAGAAATCATCAATCCAATATTATGTCTAGATAAGTAAATAAATAAAAATCCTAAGAAATAAGCATGGGAGATATCAGGGGTCATAAGTATTTATGCACTATGGTTTTTTTGCCCCCAGTTTTGCAGTTATTTCAGTTTAAAAACTGCACTTCCAGTTACCTTTCCTATAAGGTGAAAGATGAATACCCTCTAAAAACAATATTAAGCCTTAAGTACAAGTTACCCACCATGCTGGCAAGTGAAGTCACACTACTCACCTTCTGTCTTAGTGAACATAGGAATGAAATTATTGATATAATTTAAATAGATGTTAGGATAATATCCTCACATTTTTGCCCAAATTATTTCTATCTACTCAAAATAACTTTATGAACACACATCTAACACTATAGTTTATGGTGGTAAATTGGAAAAGTCAACATATATGTGCATAGTATATCTGTGTGTATATATGTTTTTTCAATCATCGTTCTATAACACAGAAAAACATTCTGTGTTTGGATATTTTGATTTTTCTTGTATAGTGTGGTGAACACCAAGAATTAACTAAATCAGTCATCATCCCATTCTTTTTCAATCTGTAAATTAGGCCCCATCTATTTAATGCATTTTCGTGGAATTTGAAACTACAGGTAAATGAAAGAGAATCCAGCTACTTGCTCTTTGGGGGCTATTTTATTTTTCCTTCTTGCACAAAAAATGTTTATTAACATGAAGATTCTTTACACCACATTCCAGTGATTATGGTATGTATTCTTCAGCTTTCTGGATGTTAAAAGAGTAGTAGCAGTGCCTTTGGATTTCTAAATTCTAGATAGCAGTTTAGGGCACAGAGTTTATTCTTAAATTCAAATTCTGATCTTCAGAGTAGCTTCCCTGGGGGGTCAGTTCTAGTAGACAGACCTGCAGTTTAAGATTAAGGTCTACCTCTCCTCTAGTCCTTCTAATAATTTTGTAAACATCTAATTATCTCTATCTAATCTCTATTAAAATACCTAATGTGGCTCCTGTTTCTTACACTGTATTTTGAGTGATAGCAGTGGTTGGTAAGTGAGTGTCAGCCTTTAAGGAATGAAATATGGTTTCATTGAATATCACATCAGAGAACATTTCCTTATTCCTAAAAACAGAATACTATTAATTTATGGCATATAGGGGCAATATAGTTACTGAAATTGTCCCCTAGGGTTATATGGAATAAAGAACTTATTTATCTCACTGAGGTAGAAAGTAAAATGATGGTTGCCAGAGGCTGGGAAGCATGGTGGGAAGAAAGAATAGAGGGATTGGGAAATAGGTAAAAACATACAGTTAGATCAAAGGAATAAGAGCTAGTGTTCAGGATCACAATAGGGTGACTATGGAGTTTGGAATGCTCCCAACACAAATAAATAAATGTTTGACATGATAGATATCTTAACTATCCTAATCTGATTATTACACATTGTATGACTGTAATATCACATGTGTTGTGTAAATATGTACAAATGTGTATCCATGCAAATTTAAAAACTTTCAAATTTTAAAGAATAAACTATTGTAGACAAATATTTAGTAGAATTGATAGGTGATCAAAATACTGTTATAGTGGAATTAATGAACACAAGAATGAAAAATATGACAGCACTGAGCATTTTAAAAATTAAAAATTTTAGAGTTTTACATTCTCAGATCAAGATATGGTCAGAATATCAGAGAGTTTCTATGACTACACACACATGCACATACACACAAACACTCATAGTTCTTTTAAAAACAAGGTCAACAAAATGAAAATATCAGGAACAGAGTCTAATCATGTAGATTACTTAATTACAAGTGGAATTCTCACCCTGTTCGGGTTGCTTCTGTAGAAGTTTAATCACTTTAAGCGAAACTTGAGAGTGCAAGCACCAGAAAACTAGGAGAGCCTCTCCTTGAATTTCAGCACAGTACCTATTTTCCTGTTTCTCCACTGGATTAATATCTTTGATCATATTAGAAATTGAATTAAATTTGCTTTTCAATGCCATTTTGGTTGGATATATCACCTAACTTTTCCAAACTTCAAAGGTAAGTTTAGGCCTTTTCCTTCAGGAGAGCCATTTAACTAAAATACTGTGAAACTTATCGATCTCAAAACAGTCAGAATACAAATAAGACGAACTTCAAAACCTTTAGAACACAAAGATGCCACACTGGGAATCTGATATGCCTCAAGACTATGAGAGCATGAGATTTTGAGGCTGAGAAAAATCAGGAACTGTATTACCCCAACTGTGAGATTGTGAGAATGCACATTAATAGAATAACTGCACACTGAGATTCCAACACTGCATGAAACTTTGAGATAGTTAGATATTAATAGTGCAGGACTGTCAGATACTGATGTCAGGAGACTGCAAGATTTCTCGACCACATGATTTATTTCCACCCTCCTGTCTCTAGTCTCTATTTTCTCAGTAAAAATCCCCATTTAGGATAATTAGTTGGCAGAGAGCATTGTCTTTGCTTTGGATGTTACTGTAGATTCAAATCCAGCACACAAACCAATGTGTCAAAAGATTGACCAGTGTTTTCCAATCTAAAAAAAGGCATCATTCCAGAGGTAGGATTGTTCCTCTGTCTGTCTAGTACCCAACATCATCTGGTATCAAGTCTAAACACATCTTTCGTTCCTTAGTTATCTAGGGATAGCTCAACTTTATGGTTTCCAGGGCTTTCATATTTCTTTATTTTCAGATCTCTCTTATGGTTTTAAAGAAAAGAGTGGATTTTTAAAAGTGTATATGGCGATAATGAAAACTTTCATTTTCATTTATATCCTAACTAGAAAAAGACCCATATAATATGTTTTAATATTTGGTAGTTGTACTCTTCAGGATTCTTCAGTAGTATAAGTGGTTTCTGTTTTGTGTTTCTGTTTTTGATTTCTCATTGTTTTTCTTTTATCTTTACTGAAAAAAGTTATTAAGAAATCACTAGACTATGACAAGAACATTACTGATACAATTTTTTAAACATTATTTTGGCATATGCCTAGTTGTACCTAGAAACAAAGTGTTTCTTTGTATCTGATAGCTCATGGACAGAAAAAATATCCAGTTAATACACTCGCATACTCGTGTCATTCTCTTCATCGTTTAATAATAATGTGTACTATGGGAATATTGATGAATTTTAAGTAAATGTATTACAGTATTATGTCAGAACATGAGGTACTGTCTTCCTCCTACTGCCTCCATAAGGGGACTCAAGGACCGCTATATATATAAAAAAACCTTCCTCATTTATAGCAGACAGCAGGAATTAAGACAGTTAACTTAAAAATCAGAAGTCCTGAGATCAAATACTAAATCCACAGCCTAATATTTTGTAATCTTGACCAATTTCACTAACCTCTCTACTCCCTAAGATTTAGTTTGTCTGTACATAAGAGTTAATGATGGCAAATACCTTAGAGTATTATGTCAGATGTAATGATCGAATGCAGGCAAAGCACTTATAACTCTGCATTTAATGACTTTTTCCTTCTAATCCTCTCATCTCCTTGCCTGTTGCCCTTCTTGTGATCTCTCTGCTTTTAAGTTAAAATAGATGCTTTTCGGATAGTATACTGTAAATATTTGTAAATAAAACTCTAATTGTCTACTGATCTTTTGTAATCCTCACATCTTGTAAAGAAAAATAATTTGCCAGGAAAAAAATGTAAACAAAACTATTTTCTTTTGTAAAACCCAATTCCATTGAATTTTCTTTAAAAATGTTCTGAAACTTGAAAATAGCTTTCAATTTGTGATTTGGTGAAGTAGGCTATAGAAGTGATTTCATGTCAACTAGTTGTGTGACATCAGATTTTCTCTGTTGTCCTCTGGTATAAATTTCTTCAATTAAAAGTGAGAGAATATTTGGTTATGATCACTTAGAACCTATTTGTGTTTTAAAATACTTTGAAAATAAATACAGGTAATACTTTGTTTTATTACCATTTTAAAAATCAGTTTAACCTAGTTAAATCTTGAAGCTATGAGAATATTACTTAAATCTGATTCCTTAAAATTACTAATATTTTGGTACATACCCCAATAATGTGACTTGCCATGATTGAAATAAGTATGAAAATTTTGAGGTTAGAACTTTTTTTAAAACCTAGACTGATCATTCTTGAAAATTGCTGTTTAAATTGAAGGAGTCAAAGATTACTAAAAAAGTAACATTATTTGTCAAGGTATATTTAAGTGTGTGACAGTGACAAATAATAGTACTTGGAGCATTTATCTTCAAAGAAAGGAAGGAAAAATTAGGGCCTAGAATAAAGTCTATGCAGCATAGCTTGCCTGGAGCAAGGATTATAATCTTTGATCTGTCTCCTTCCTTAGTGGAACTCCAGGGAGTCCACAACCAAGCCCAGTAGTTGTCACAAATGCCAAAAGCACAACTTTATCAAAGTAATGTGCTTGCCCTTGCCACTAACAGGGCTATATGACTAAATTCTGCCTCAAGTGTACAATGTGAGTTTACTGTGTGACAACTGGGGTGTTCTTTGGATCCTATTCAAATGTGACTTATTCCATTGTGGAAGAAATAGACAATTCTTTCTTTCTTTATTTCTTTATGTGAGTAGTATATTAATATTTGAAAAACAATGCAGTGAAAAATTCAGTCAGAGCTCTGTTTCTATTCCTTCCCTGGCCAGAATTTAAGAATATTCCTTAACCCAGATTCTGGGCAGAGTGCAGATAGCTCAATCCTATTACAGAGAAAAATTAAAGCTATCAGCCCATAATAAATTTGTGTGTGTGTGAAATAAGAAAATTCCTGTCATAAAAATAATTATCACCAGAAATCATAAAAACTATACCTGATAATTGCAAATACTTTTGTGAATGAATGAATGGACCTGGGCATTGTTAACAATTCAAATAATTTAGTTGTCACATATGGGCTATGAAATACACATTGCTCTTTTTTTTTCATACACTAGTTTTCTGCAGAATGTGACTGAGTATGGTCATCTATCATTGATATTAAAATATCATATACTTATAATTAAGTTCTCACTTGGGAGAAATAGCACATCATATTCCTGTGGCCATGGATGGAGTAGACCTCAGCTTCAACTTCTGTAGTGCCCTTAAAGACAGAAACAAATACACACAATAAAATCTTCAACTTTGAATCTTCATAAAACTATGGAACAAGTGGAGTTCTTAAAGGTAGACTCCTAAGGTTGAAGTATATTACTTAGGTTTATCACTTTGTTGAATATATGTAAGTTGAGAATCAGTTACACTTTTTTATAAGGCACAGACACTCAATTGATGCTTGAATTGCTTAAAAGAGTGAAACAGTGACGATACAATGAAACTCACAACATAGTTTTAATACGTAGACATCACTCTAAAACACTGGGAAAACGTCCCTTCTGAGGCCTCTACAGGGTATGTTCAAGGATAATTACAACTTGGATGTAAAAGTTGGGATAGGGTTGGGGGATGTTGTGAATTTAATTGTATCCCCTCTCCAAATTTATATATTGTAGGCCTAATCCCTAGTGTGACTATGTTTGGAAATAGGTTTTTTAAAACGTAATTAAGTGTAAATGAAGGTTATTACAGTGGAGCCTTTTGTCCTTACATAAGGAGGAAGCAATAGCACAAGTGTGCGTGCTCAGAAGAAAGGCTATCGGAGGGCACAAGGAAGATGCCCATCTGCAAGTGAAGGAGAGAAACCTCACCAGCAGCTTTCCCTGCCAGCACTATGATCTTGGGCTTCCAAGCTCCAGAATTGAGAGAAAATAACCTATATTTTTTAAACAAACTAGTCTATGGTTTTCTGTTACAGTAGTCTTAGTACACTAATACAGAGGATATAGGAGTTTGGGGCGAGGAAGGCATAAAAGTCAACCAGAGTTAGGCAGGGCACAGTGGCTCACGCTTGTAATCCCAGCACTTTGGGAGGCCAAGATGGGCAGATCACCTGAGGTCAGGAGTTCGAGACCATCCTGACCAACATGGAGAAACTCCGTCTCTACTAAAAATACAAAATTAGCCAGGTGTGGTGGTGAGCACCTGTAATCCCAGCTACTCAAGAGGCTGAGGCAGGAGAATTGCTTAAACCCCAGGGGCAGAGGTTGTGGTAAGGCAAGATTGTGCATTGCACTCCAGCCTGGGCAACAAGAGCAAAACTCAGTCTCAATAAACAAGTAAATAAATAAATAAATAAATCAACCAGAGTCGTGGTGTTAATATCTATCAGTTAGGTGATCCCAGATTGGCACATGAGACACTCAAGAAATATTTCCTTATATTGTTTTCCCAATAGCTATTGTCAGTAAAGAAGTCTTATGAATAAATACTAGGTCTCTGGGTATGCTGATTTCCCATACTGTTACTGGATTCTGTTCAGACTCAGAAAACTTAGACTTCAAAACTTGCCAGACATAGTACCCCAAATCAACCTTATCTCTATAGGGCACAACAAGGTGGTTTATCAGACGTTCATTTGGATTGGCTCATCTCAACTAACACAAAACCAAGCCCATTTACTAAAGCATAGTTTTCTGTTTCTGGATAGAATTTCATATATCATAGCCCTTTGATGTGTTAAGCAGTTGACTCAAGAGTAGATATTTGTGGGTTTTTTTTTTCCCGCAAACCTAGATGCTCTACAGATAAAAGCCCACCACAGTCATCATCTTGAAAAAGTTTAGAAGTTGGATATGGCCTATAGTCTCTTGACTGGTTGATAGAGAGGTGCTTACTCCAACATCCTTATAGTCCAGACTTGCATAGAACTTTAACCTTTTGATTCTGAAATCTTGACTCTTAAATATAGGAAAAAGTTAACAGTTGGTGAATTTCACCCTGGGGTTGGTATAAAAATGTAAGAGATCATCAGCAAAAGACAAGCTTGTAACCTAATTCTGCCCTCAATCTTTTGATTTATTGTTCTTTATTTGTGACTGTTCAACAGAGACACTTGGTATTACTTTGCCTACTTTCTTGCAAATACAACCAGACACAGAATTGATTGACTCTGATCATATTTGTTTCCCTGGAGACTTTTGTCTCTAAAACTTTATTTTATCTATACCATTGACCAAATATAATTCATTGTACGGCATAGTTGCCCACTAAAAACTCAAAATTCAACCGAAGCACCAGAGTATGTACTCTGTAAGTGTTTTGCAGTCCAAATTCATTGCAAGATACCATTACAGAAAAGAAAATAAGTACATGGGGCAGGGTCTTGGGAGTGAATTTTTTAAGGAACATTTTATCTCTTTGGTAAAGATCATTAATTATCATATAACAAATACATGTAATCATCCATGGTGAGTCTGTTTCTGAAAAACTCAACAATCAATAAAATAAGGATTATAGGAATTTTCTAATCTATTTAAAGTGTTCCAAGGACAAAATCATGATGATTCCAGGCTAATGTAATAAATCATTTGCATGGAAAGGATAAAGCATGAAGCAACAGTGGTCTAGAGAGGACATCTATTGTCTCTAACAAGCAGGGATCAGGCTATTTTCCTTCAGATTTTCACTTGCTTTCTTCCCCTAATTATATAGTGATTCTAAAAGCTGAGGTTCTCATGTAAATGATGAGTGGGAACATGAGGCAATTTGACAGAAAACGGGCCCAGTAGCTATTCTTAAAGTTAAATATAGAGCACATTTTTCTTATCTGCCATCATATTTTATGGCACACATGAAATATTTACATTAACTACCCTTCAGGTATTTACTATGTATATCCTCCAACGCTTACTTCTCATGCCATCCCCCAGGTAATACTTTCAAAGTTTAAATATGGTATAGTCAAATCACTATTTAAAATCCTTAAAACTCTATTGCTCTGGCGATAAAGACCTAAATTTTTATGTAACCATCATGGTAGCCATTGTTTACTTATCCATCCTCATCTCACACCATGTCTCTCTTAGCGCCACATAGCACAATCACAGTAGTTCTGTTTTTTATTCCTGTAATGTGTCAAACTCCGACCTGCAACATGAACAGTGCACATGTTATCCTGCACTGAAAAATTCTTACATCACCTCTGCCCCTTTCCCGTCCCTTTTGGCAAGATCCCTTAGACCTCAGCTTAAGTTTTAATCATGCAGGAATGACTTCCCTGACCTCCGAGTCTTAAGTCACTAATCTTTGTTACCTTTCCTCATAGGACAGAGGCCCTTTCCTTTACAACAATTGTAGCAGTTTGTATTCATACATCACTTCTGATTACTTGATTAATTCTTTCCCTACTCTTATAAAATCAGGGTCACATCTTCCTCAGTACTGTCCCCTTCATTCTGAACATATCTGTCAAACACACACACAGAGCAAGTATTTGTGAAATAAATGAATGAATTTATACTTTAAAGGATTATACATAACAAATTCCCAAACATCACTAGGTAATGAGGGTAAATCTGTGTATAATATACAACTAGGAGTTTTAAAGAAAGACAGCTATTAGTATGCATCTTAACTAACCAATGATAAATTGTTAAAGTAATGGAAAACAAATACATACACTTCAGGCTTTATAAAACCTGATTAAAAATGATTAAAAACAGGAACATGTAATTACTAATGACAACTTTAATAGATTCTGAGGATACAAATAGGTAGAGGGGTTGTGCACCTAGGTATTGATGCCAATCTAGTTTTAATGACTGTATAAAACTGAGACTGTCATACTTTAAATCAAAATTCCTTCATAAATGATACCTTTCTGGTACCGAAACTATCTATATGTGCTGAATTTGAAGGCAGCATTGTTTTTCTCACACACCAATTTCCTACAACTCCTAGCTCAGCTCAAAGTCTTAGTATACTATGGGAATAATTTCAAAATTTGGTCATTAAACAAATCTATAACAAGAGATATGTCATTCTTATTCTTGATAACAAACAGATGTTCAGAGCAGCTTGGGTCCAATTATGATACGAATGCTTAAAATCTGCGTTAATATACAATCTCCAGTCTTTGTAATCAGAGGCAAAGATGAGCATGCTTTTTCAGAGAATTTATTTTAATGATGCTTTATTGGGTAGTACAAGCTACAATGAATAAAGTCAGTGCTGACAGGTGGCACAAAATCCAAAGACAAGCTATCCTTCCATACTCTACAATGAAGATTTGGTGGTTACATTTTTTTTCACTCTACTTCTTAATACCGCTTGACCAAAATGGCCACAGCAACCATACATCACCTCCAGTGTTTTTCTAAATTACATTATGGAATGAATGGCTTATCATAGAATCTCTTGTGGAAAGCAAACAAATGTCACAGGATAAATCAGGTTACGCTGGAAGAACCATATTCATTTCCTAGGAAAAGAGAAAAAAGAAAAATTAAGAACATACACTGAAAAGACACAAACACTATCTTTAGTGTTTACAGGTTTTACCTTGTCATTACAATAAAATTGTTTGTGTGTGCTTATGTGTGCCTGTGTGTGTTGTATGTGTAGTTTCTAAAATACTGCATGGGATTTCTAGACTTTATAGTAACAACTTTAGAAGTTGTCAGTTTAGAATTTCCTCACTCAGAACTTTGTCAAAAGACTGTGATGTGCCTCACAGAGAGCCTTAAGGACACGTGCTCAATAAGTATTTGTAAATTACATTTTGTAAGCTTTTGGTCTATTGACTGTATTCACTTTCAACAATTTACTCATAGGAATTAGAATTTCCTTTAGAATACAGTGAATTATCTAAGAGCAAGAAGCTGTTGAATTTCTAATAAAGGATCACCCTCATCAATCCTGATTTATTGAATTATCTTTTATTTCATCTGGTATCGATACTATGGTATGATGGTCTCATTTATCAAACAAGTTATAGAATCAATATTAATTAATTGAATAATTAATGAAGGGGTGGCCTGCCCCTCCACACCTGTGGGCGTTTCTCGTTAGGTGGAACGAGAGACTGGAGAAAAGAAATGAGACACAGAGATAAAGTATAGAGAAAACAAAAGTGGGCCCAGGGGACCGGCGGTCAGCATACCGAGGACCCATGCCGGCACGGTTCTCTGAGTTGCCTTAGTATTTATTGATAATTATCCTTACCATCTTAGAAAAAGGGAAGTCACAGGATAATAGGATCATCATAGGGAGAAGGTCAGCAGTAAGACCTATGAATAAAGATCTCTGTGACATGAATAAGTTTAAGGAAAAGTGCTGTGCCTTGATATGCATATGCAAACATCTTCATAAACGTTTTTAGTGCATAAAGAGCAGCATTGTGCTAACAAGTCCCACCTTTCGCCCTAAGGCGGTTTTTCTCCTTTCTCAGTAAACAGAACATACAATCGGGTTTTACACCGAGATGTTCCATTGCCCAGGGACGGGCAGGAGACAGATGCTTTTCTCTATCTCAACCGCCAACAACCGCCAAGAGGCCTTCTTTCCTCTAGTACTAGTCCTCCTCAGCACAGACCCTTCACGGGTGTCAGGCTGGGGGACGATCAGGTCTTTCCCATCCCACGAGGCCATATTTCAGACTATCACATGGGGAGAAACTTGGACAATACCCAGCTTTCCTAGGCAGAGGTCCCTGCGACCTTTGGCAGTGTACATGTCCCTGGGTACTTGAGATTAAGAGAATGGTGATGACTTTTAACCAGCAAGCTGCCTTCAGGCACTTGTTTAACAAAGCTCACCCTGCACAGCCCAAAATCCTTTAAACCTTGAGTCACCACAGCACATGTCTCTTGCAAGGACAAGATTGGGGGTAGGGTCACAGATTAACAGCATCTCAAATACAGAACAAAATGGAGTCTCTTATGTCTACTTCTTTCTATATAGACACAGTAACAGTCTGATCTTTCTTTCTTTTCCCCACAATTAATTTACCAATTAAATTCCTTAGATAATGAAATGAATAAAATCTTTTTATATTAGGTAGTTAAGTATACATTCTAGAGAAGAATATTGATTCTGTTAAACTCAATTGTTTAAAAGTTTGATACATTTAAAAATCTTATATTGAGATTATAATTGACCCAACTACTATTTTTTTAATTTTTTTAAATTACAGAGCATTAGTGGTATATAAGTAATACAAACTATCATAAATGGAATATCAAATGATAATAATTATTATTAATAATAGTGTTATTTATATCAATAATAGAAAGACTACATCATGGCTTTAGAAGATTATCTTTATAGTAATTATGTTCAAACTTATGAGAATGTATACAATAATTAATCTGTTTATTGGAACAAAAATCTCGAGATGGACTAGTGATTTTTGAACATTTATGTATGAGTGAAATTATTTTACCTTAATAGCAAGCCTTCTCTCTAGGACAACATTTTTGTATATGTATTTCTAAATAGATAGGATTTACTTAAAAGATGTTTTATATTTTACAATAGAAATAGAAAATAAAAGTATAATTAATTGATGTGTTAGTTATTTCCCATATATATATATTGAATATAAGATTAATGCTTACATGCAGGTGAGCAGTGTAAACATATACATTGTTTGAATAGTGAAGAATAACCAAATCATTCCTAAGTTATCACATTTCTGATAAGTTGACCACCATGGGAAGATCTGCAGAATGAAATCAACTACGAAAGGTATAACTTCTAGTGATCAATATGACTGGGACAAAAATTAATAATGTATTAATATTCTTAACATCTGCCTTTCTCTCCAACATATTCTTTGGCATTTTATGAAACTGAATAATGAAAATAATAAGAAGAGGCAGAGGGGAAATTTTTTTCAGAATAGAGTTGAAATTACTTAAGAGGGCTCTAGGGAAATTGTGGAATTAAGAAGAAATGCCAAATGAACTGGATAAAATGAGTTTTATATGACTGCTAATATTTGAGGGGGAATCATCAACATGTAGGGCAAATCGACAGTGGGTAAGACTTTGAGAAAAGTATTAAGTATATTTTTTTCATTAAGATTGTTTTCATTTTGATTTCCATGTCCTCAAGGCATGGTTTAATGATTAAAATGAGTTTTAACTCAACTTAGTTGCTGATTTGTGCTTCTTTGAAACCATTTTATTTAGATACTGGACAAGCTGAGTATCCACTTCACATTTTTGTTACATACACCAGTGTCTATAATAAAAACTAGACATCTCACTTCATTTAAAAATCCAATATTTTAAAGGATGAGTTAATAGGTCAACATTCTTTGCTTAGTTTTTTTAATGTAAAAATATTTTATTAATGTATTATACTTATTAGAAATAAAGTCTGTGAATAAATGTTGTTAATAGTTTCACATAAACAAGTCAATTACATTATGACAGAAAATTAAAACTATTAATTGTACTCAAATTGCAATGGAAACAAAAATATAAAATTTTTCACAAGTTCAAATAAGTGGAAGCTGTTATAGGTAAGGAGCTAAGCAAATATCTACATCAATGTTTACTTGTCATCTCAAATCTATAGATCTATTTCTATAAGTTTATAACAACATTTTTCAGAGGTGCAAAAATCTGAATGTTCTGCAATAAAAAAATTAAATGACATATGTTGCATACATAATTGAAAACACTGGCCGGGTGCGGTGGCTCAAGCCTGTAATCCCAGCACTTTGGGAGGCCGAGACGGGCGGATCACGAGGTCAGGAGATCGAGACCATCCTGGCTAACACGGTGAAACCCTGTCTCTACTAAAAAATACAAAAAACTAGCCGGGTGAGGTGGTGGAGGCGGAGCTTGCAGTGAGCTGAGATCCGGCCACTGCACTCCAGCCTGGGCGACAGAGCGAGACTCCGTCTCAAAAAAAAAAAAAAAAAAAAAGAAAAAAAAAAAAAAAGAAAACACTATGGATTTTAAAGAGTGAATTATATTTTTATAGATTTATCAGAGATACAACCATAATTTATTTTACAATTTAAAAAATCAATCTTTTTAATGTGTTAATGCTATTCTCTTTTTATTGTGCAAGGAATCATAGTATGTATATGTTCATGTATTTCAATGTTTTTGAGGATAGACAATTGTGTAATCAAGATCATACTACATATGAGTTTTAATTTTTAAGGAGTTAGAACTTGAATGATTAAAGACATATTATCAACTTCTTGTTTACAAATTCATAGTGTTTAATTTGTTACGATTCCCACTTATTTTTGTCTTTTTACAATATTCAGTAAAGTGGAGAAGGAAAAATGTATTTCAGACAACTCAAGTATTTATAGTTGGTATACAAATGTACACTGCTTAATTATAAATTATTACATTTGCTTGCTACAACTTTAACTGTAGCAATCCATGTTATCTTTACAGTATGGAAACAGTAAATGTCTGCCATTACTGATTTGATAAAATATAACTTCCTTTGTGAGTGCACTATTACAGTGAAATTATACTTCTGTTGATGTCACATTATATGATTATCTAACTCTTTGTAAATATAAGATAGTCTGTGCTTGGATACCAACTTCTAATATTATGAAAGTAATACTGTCTACTATGAATTACAGGAACTGTAGAATAAAAATCAGTAAAGGAAACTGGGTCTAATAACTACAAATTTACTGTGTAAGTAAAGTGACCTTAAGATTTATGGTCAGACAGCACAGGAGAGACAGAGCAATGTTTTTTCTTCTTCCTCTGTTGATCATTGTGAGAAGATAGATACATGGGCTCCTCAGATGTAAAATTTAACTTTCTGAGATTCCCCACTATTTCGTCCACCTTAGAATTGCAAAGACGTTTAAAAGTTATCAGTTATTTTCTACAGTTTTTTGACCCAAGACAGCAGCAGTTCTTCCTTTTTGTGACAGTAAAATTACAAATTAAGGCAATCACATAGACTATTTTTCTTCAAGAGTTTTGTAAACACATGATTCCCTGTTTCTCTCTTTTATCTCTATCTAATTTAAGGGGTAAAAGTGGAAGCAAATAGCCCAGTTCTGTGCCTATTCCACTAATGCAGGCAGGAGGGGTTGGTAATAGGAAGTAACACTTAAAGTCATGTTCTGGAGATATTGGAAGAAGACTCAACAGGATTTTCTGATGACCTAAATGTCAAATTTAAGACTGAGGCCAAGAACTGCTCTAAGGACAACTGTAACTAATGTCCCATGGCATGTCAACTGATGCCATAAAGAAGAGAAGAGGTCCCCAAAAGAATGACAGAGATTAACTAGTGATCAAGTAGGAAAATCATGAGAGTGGCATTCAGATGCAATGGGAGGAAAGTGCATCAAAGGGAGACAATCATCAATGAGATCAAATGCCACGTAAAGATCAATAAAGACGAAGACTCGTAGAGATGAAGAAAACTAATTAGATTTTTTTAAAATGGCACTTGCAATAACAGTTTTAGTCAATTGTTGAAGACTAAACATTAAAAAAAAAATTGCAAGGAGATCACCTACCTTACTTTTAGGCTCAGTTTTATGAGAATTATGGGAGAAACAAAACCTGATCGAATTTGTAAAAGCTGTGGGAAACACGAGTGCCTTCAAGAGGGGGGAAGTTTCTGTTAGAGTGAAAAAGTTATGAGGATGATCAGAAAACAGTTTGAGTTTGAAAACCATAAATAGAAGGAAAGGTAAAGAGTTACAGGAGCTGGTAAGGATGAGATTGATAGAACAGAATATTTGAAGATCATACAGAGATTGGGCTCATGGGATAAAGTGCCCTCTTTTGTTGACTGATATAAAAAAGATAAAAGATATAATGAAACACTGAAAATAGTGTCATTCAGACATACATATTTTAATATTACATATACACTCATATATGTATATCCACCTGTTCCTGATTTTCTATTCTCATCACAGCTGGAATCTGGGCATTCCAATTTCATAGTGCCAGTCCCACAAACCAATCATCTTTCAAGTGCCCCATAGCTTTCCCAAAAGAGGAAATGCATGTTACTTTCTCTCTGAGTGATTGCTTCTGTTATGGCACTTTCTCACTGGTGCAGAGCCAAAGCTAAGGGAAATGGCTGTTTGTATTGTTCTCTCTTTGCGGGCCAAATGGAAAATAGCAGCGTTTTTAAACACCTGTTTTGAGACTTCTCTAGTTACAGAAAAGAGTGAGCATGATACAGATGAGCAGTGAGAATAAACTGAACCCTCAAAGAATAATACAATGATACTCAACTGTGAAACAAAATTAAAACAAACAAAAAATTGCATGGATCTTGTACGAGAGGTACACTGAATGTTAAATAAAACACTTCCTGAACTACTGCAGTTGCCTGCCACCCAGGATGCCATCTGCTACTTAGAGTGTGACTTTTCTCTTTTTTTTTTTTTTTGGCATATTGATGGGAATAAACATATCTAGGTAAACTTGCTGTGGTCTAATTAATCAAAATTTCGTAATACCTCTTGAATTAGGGTGGCAAGTCAGGGAAGAGACAGAATTTAAATGCTTATTAGTCTCTAGTGAACATATCTGTGCCCTAAGCATTTTCTCTAAATTGATTGACTATTTCTGAAGTATACAGCCCCACGTGAAAATGTATGCAAATGCTCCTCCAATGAATACAATCACAGCATTATTTTAAACGTTGTTACATTTGTAGGCATTTTTGCCAGTATGTTTTCTCATTAAAACCACATCTGAGAATCTGATGTTTTCATGTTTAAAACTTTTTTTTTTAAGTATGTATTAAGCTATTTAGAGGGAACTACCTTTTTGCCATAGTAGAGTGATAATGACTTTTTAAAAGAGGGAACACTTTGACTTTGGTAAAAGGTGAAATCATAATTGTAGATCATGAGCAAACCCTTCCTTGACTCATCTTACTCAATATTAATTCAATATTCAGTATCTCCCGAATTTATCAAAATATTCAATAAAGCAAATTAATAGTGCATATATTATAAGGTATAAACCCAATCACTCACACCAGTCTTAAATTCATACAGAATAAACTACTATTCAGAGAAGTGACAATCAGATGTTTTCAAACCTGTTTATGTTTCAGAACACAGGCTCCCAGGCTCCCTCTCAGATGTACTGAATCATCTGAGGAGTCTCATTATCTGTAGTTTATACGGCCCTCTAAGTGATATAATGCATAACGGAATTGGAAAACATGGAGGTAAGCGATGTGAACGTATTTGTCTGGCATAAGTGTACTTTCAGGAAAAAGAAAGCAATGATATGTAAGATACCCTCCTTTTGGTTATTAATCAGTATTCAGAAGTTATAATTATCCATCTTGAGAGCTTAATATCTCAGCTTGAATTAGTTTATCAAATCCTTTATTATCCAACAGTTCTTTTCAGGTGGCAGAATGGGTTACATGTAGTTTAGGGTGAAAAGAAGATACCAAAAATGAATAAGGAGACAGAAGGCATTGCAGGTATCTCTTGCATTTTCACAATTATGTATGAAATAGCTTATGTTAGAGAAAAAAGCCAGGCTCCAGTTAACATTAAGTGACACCAGTGCTTAGTCTACTTCATTATAATTAAATTTCTAGATGAGAATACTGACCAGTATAACTAGGGAGGAAGGATGGTTTACAAGTTGATAGAGTTCTTCAGGCATATACTAAAATGGAATTAAATATTAGAAGTAAATTACCTTTAGTCTTGATGATGATGTAGTTACTATAAGTAATCAAAAATCACAAAGTGCCAAAGTGCTTCTGTGTACTCCAATACATGCTTTCAAATGCTACTGGCTAATTGATCAGAAAGCTCGTGCCACATTTCTTGGCTGCGTTATGAGATTTTCTTAAAGTGAGGCGACATACACAGGGGTCTGCACAGGGAGACTTGACATAAGCCTGAAAGTTTGTCATCCAAATCTATCCCCTGTTGCTAAATTCTGAAATTCCATAATAATTTATGTTGTCATTCTGTTAAGTCCTGTCTTCTTTTTTTCTAAAATTACATGGAGGTAATTATTCTTATGAGAAATAATGTATTATTTCACTAGCTTAATAGTATAAATTAATGTATAAATATTTCTGTTTCTGTTAAAAGAGATTAGGTGAGATTTGGAAATCTTTATGGAAAACAAAACAAAAAACAGCAAAATGAAAAATAAAAAAGAAGGAAGACCACCATTTTCATATTAATAATTTATCTTGAAGCAATCCTTTTTCCTTGGGCAACACTTACTCTTCTCCCTTTCGAGGAAAACAGTAGGACTCTGGTCACTGCTCTTAATCTAGGCACCCAATATTCAGATTCCCAAATACCCTCAACATTTGGCATTCCTGTTCACAACTCATTCCCAATGACAATGAATGATTTTTAAAATGATTCCCCAAAGGAAAGCTGATAAACTGTTTACCTCACTGGGACAAAGCTATATTTTATTCCATGTATTTGGGTATTTTGTTGATATAGTATTTATGAATAAAACTATATAGTTTTTCTTAGAAAAAGAAAAAATAAAATATAATTATTAATTTGACATTTTCTGTAGGATTTTAAAAACAAGGAAACAAAAAATACTAAACTTCCTTTGAAAGTTTCTAGAATTAGAATTTGATCTAAATTTGTGACTTGGTGGACGTAGAGAGAACAAAAAGGCATACATATTTCAGCCCAGAGGCATATGTTTTTCTCCGAACTAGCAGATTGTTTTCAGAAACATTCCACAGACTGCCAGGAGCTTTGCTCTGTATTCTATGCCATTCCAGGTGGGGTCAATGGATAATAAAGCTTCCCCAACACATTATCTAATCATGGGCGAGGCTTTTAGCTTTATTGCAATCACTATACTGTATGATAGAATAGAACTAGTAATGGCTTAGCTTCTCTGGACTGGAGGCAGGAAGTACTTTACAAATTTGTCTCAGCTGCTTTGCATCAGTTGCAAAAGGCAGTTCTCTATCGAACCGCACTTCTGTTAGTGTTTTGCACACACACAACTGGGACCAAGAATAAATCAGTAATAATTTAAATTGATCAAAACTCATGTTCTATGTTCACATTTTAAAATTTAGTACAAAAACTCAGTCTCCAGAGATATCAAAGACCCCTAATAATTCAGCAGTTTATTTTCAAGATGCATAGTTCAAATTGATTATGGCTTTTTTACTAATGCTAAAGACCAATTTTGTGTTGACATAAGATTTAAAGGTTGAAATTAGAGATTGAATATTAGAACAGTGCTTTAAGTAATTAATATTTTCAAAATATATAGAGAACATGTGATTATAATTCTGATTTGGGCAGATTTTGACATGGGTTTTTTCTAGTTCATGAAACAATTTTGTCATTTTTAAGCTTCAGATGAACAACTCTCAGTCTATTAAGACCCCAGATCTAAAATTAAGTCTAAGTGTATTCCATGCAAAAACTAATCATCGGGACTGCACCTTCAGCGAATGAGGTCGTGGAGTCTGACATAAAACTGGAGTGCTTTTTAGCTCCTAATTTGGTATAAGAATATGACCCATTTGCACTATCTTTAATATCCTGTACTTTTTTGCTTTAAGAAATTATACTTATTTTAAAAAATGGAAGAAAAATCATCGAAAGGGTGCAATTAAAGTAAGCACAAATAATAAAAAGAAATTTATCAAATATATTTTATTGTATATATTTAGATTTATAATATGATGTATTGCTATACATATACACAGTGAGATGATGGCTATAGTCAGGCAGATTAACATATCCATCATGTGGATATCCATTGCTACAGTCAAGTAAATTAACATATCCGTCTATACCCTTTGTGTGCGTGTGTGTGTGCGCGTGTGTGTGTGTGTGTGGTAACAGTACCTAAAATCTACTCTCTTAGCAAACTTCCAGCAGTATATAACACAATATTATTAACTATAGTTCTTATGCTGTACATTAGATCTCCAGGCTTATTTATCCTCCCTGACACTGTACCCTTCGACCTTCATCTTCCCATCCTCCAAGCCACTTTTCTACTCTCTGTTTCTATATATTTGAGAATTTAAGGGAGACATTTGAGTGTGTGTGTGTATGTTTTTTGATTCCACACACAAGTGAGATCATGCAGTATTTTTATTTCTGTGCTTCATTTATTTCACTTAGCATAATGTCCTCTAGGTCCTTCATCGATGTTGTCAAAATAGCAGTATTTCCTTTTTAAAGAATGAATAAATAATAATCCGTTATGTGTACACACACACACACACACACCACACACAAATATTTTTCTGCATCCATTTTCTTTATCCGCTCAACTGAAGTGTCCGCAAATTCACTGGACGCTATTTGTGCACTCTCTTTGTGAACACTTCAGTTGTTTCCGTATCTTGACTATTGTTAACAATGCTGTGATTAACATGGGAGTGCGTACATCTTTATGAGGTGTTGGTTTCATTTCCTTTGTGTATATATGTAGCAAAATGATTACTGGGTCATACATCAGTTCCATTTTTAATTTCTTTGGCATCTCTATATTGTTTTTCACAATAGCTACACCAATCTACATTCCCACCAACAGAGTACAAGGGTTCTCTTTTCTGCACACCCTTGCCATCACTGTTATTTCTTGTGTTTTTGGTAATAGCTATTCTAACTGGTGTGAGGTAATATTTCATTGCAGTTTTGATTTATATTTCCCTGATGATTCCTAATACTGACCAGCTTTTCCTATACTGTTGGCCATTTTTACTTCTTTTTTAGAGAAATGCCTATTCAGGTCCTTGGATCAATTTGATTATATTATTTTGTTTTTTGATCTTGAGTTATCTGAGTTCATTAGATATCTTGAATATTAACCCGTTACGTGATATATGGCTCACAAATGCTTTCTTCCAATCAATTGGCTGCCTTTTCATTTTGTTTATTGTTTCCTTTGCTGTGCAGAAGCTTTTTTGGCTTGACGTAGTCCCACTTGTTTACTTTTGCTTTTGTTGTCTGTGCTTTTGATGAGATAACCCAAAAATTCTTGCTAAGGCCAATATTAAGGAACTTTATTCCTATGTTTTTTCTAGGAGTTTCAGATCTAGTGTTCAGCTCTTCAATATTCATTTTGAGCATATTTTTGTGTATAGTGTAATACAAGGGTCCAGTTTCTTTGTTTCATTTTTCTGGTTTTTTTTTGTTTTTTTTTTTGTTTTTTTTTTTTTTGCATGGGAATATCCAGTTTGTTTAACACCATTTATTGAAGAGACTACCATTTATCTATTGTGTCTTATTGGGGTGTGAGCAAAAATTGGGTAAGCATATATGATTGTGTTTATTGCTGGGCTGTCTTTTCTGTTATATTGCTCTTTATGTCAGTACAGACATATATTTTTATGTCAGTACCATATTGTTTTGATTATCATTGCTTTTAATATAACTTGAAATTAGGGAGTGTGATGGCTTCAACTTTAACTTTCTTTATTAGCATTATTTTGGCCACTTGGGGTCTTTTGTAGTTCTATACAAATTTAAGAATTGTTTTCCTATTCATGTAAAAAATGTCAGAGCAATTTTGACAAATATTGCATTGAATCAGTATATCACTTTAGGTAGTATGGATATTTTAATATATTAATTCTTCTGACACACAAAAACTAGATATTTTTTTCATTAACTGTGTCTTTCTCAATTGCCTTCATGAATGTTTCATAGTTTTCAGTATAAGCATCTTTCACTTATTTGGTTAAATATATTCGTAAGTATTTATTTCTTCTTGATGCTATTGTGAATGGAATTGTTTTCTTGACTTCTTTTTTGAGCATACCATTAGTTGGTGTAAAAAATAAAACTTATTTTATGTATGTTGATTTTATATCCTGAAACTTTACTAAATTTGTTTATTAATTCTAACAGTTCTTTAGTGGCATCTTTAGGGTTTTTTATACATAGGGTCATGTCAACTTGCAGACAGGAAAAAAATGAACCTTAAGGAAATCTTATTAATAATTATATTCCAAAAATTAGATAATCTAGAGAAAACTGATACATACATAGAAACTTTAATCTATGAGACTGAATTAAGAAGAAAGAGAAAGCCTGAGCAGATTATTAACAAATAAAGAGATAAAAGTAACAGTCAAACACCTCCCAACAAAGAAAAGCCCAGGACCAGAAAATTTTATGGCTGAATTCTGCAAAATATTCAAATATGCAATAATACCAATCCTTCTCAAACTCTTCCAAAAAATAGAAGTAGGAATAATAACTTCAAACTCACTTACAAGGCTGGCATCATCCTAACATCAGAACAAAAACACCACAAAAAGAGAAAACTACAGGTAAATATCTTTAATAAATCTATAGGCAAGAATCCTAAATACTAGCAAACCAAATTCGGTGACACATTAGAAAAATTGTATGCCATGAACAACTACAATTTATCCCTGGGATAGAAATTTGGTTTAACATATGCAAAGCAATTAATGAGATACACCATAATATCATAAAGAAAGATAAATACCACATGATTAACCCAATAGATATAGAAAACATATTTGACAAGCTTCAACATTGTTTCTTAATAAAAGTGCTCAACAAAATAGGTTGCTAATAGGTCTAGTACCATGTTAAATAGTAGTGATGAGGGTGGGTATCCTTGCTTTGTAACTACAGAAAAAGCTTTCATTTTTTTCTGATTAATTATAATGAACACTGTGAGTTTTTCATTATTGGTCTGTATTAGGCTAGAGACTGTATTTGTCTGTTCTCATGTTGCTATATAGAACTGCCCAACACTGGGTAATTTATAAAGGAAAAAGGTTTAATTGACTCACAGTTCCATATGGCTGAGGAGGTCTCAGGAAATTTACAATCATAGCGGAAGGGGAAGCAAACATTTTCTCCTTCACATGTCAGCAGGAAGGAAAAGCACTGAGCAAAGAGGGAAAACTGCCTTATAAAACCATGAGATTTCATGAGAACTCACTCACTATCATGATAACAGCAGCATGGGGGTAACGACACCATGATTCAATTACCTCCCACCAGGTCCCTCTCACAACACATGGAAATTATGGAAACTACAATTCAAGATGAGATTTGGGTGGGGACACAGCCAAACCATATCCCACCTTAGCCTCTCCCAAAGCTTATGTTTGCACATTTCAAAACACAATAATGCCTTCCTAACAGTCTCCTAAAGTCTTAGTTCATTCCAGCATTAACCAAAATGTCCAAGTCCAAAGTCTCATCTGAGATAAGAAAAGTCCCTTTTGCCTATGAGCCTGTAAAATCGAAAGCAAGTTAGTTACTTCCTAGATATAATGGGGATAGATGCATTGGGTAAATACACCCATTTCATATGGGAGCTATTGGCCAAAATGAAAGGACTTCAGACCCCATGCTAGTCCAAAATCCAACAACGCAGTAGTTAAATATTAAAGCTCTGAAATAATCACCTTTGACTCCATATCTCACATCCAGGTCACACATATGAAACAGGTCATCTGGCACAGCCTTGGGCAACTTCACCCCTGTGGCTTTGCAGGGTACACCTCCTCTCCCGGCTGCCTTTACAGGCTAGTGTTGAGTGTCTGTGGCTTTTCCAGACACATGGTGCAAGCTGCCAGTGGATCTAACATTCTGGGTTCTGGAGGACAGTGACCCTCTTCTCACAGCTCCACTAGGCAGCACTGCAGTGGGGACTTTGTGTGGGGCTACGACCGCATATTTCACCTCTACACTGCCCTAGCAGAGATTATCCATGAGGTCTCCACTCCTGCAGTAAACTTCTGCAAGGACATCCATGCACCTCTATACATCCTCTGAAATCTAGGTAGAGATTCCCAAACCTCAATTCTTGACCTCTGTGCACTCACAGGCCCAATACCATGTGTTAGCCACCAAAGCTTGGGGATTGCACCCTCTGAAGCAACAGGCTGAGCTCCACTTTTGACCATTTTCACTGTCGCTGAGACTTGGGGCACCAATTCCCAAGACTGCATAAAGCAGCAAGGCCCTGAGCCCAACCATTTTCCCTACTAGACCTCCAGGCCTGTGATGGAAAGGGCTACTATGAAGACCTCTGACATGCCCTGGAAACATTTTCCCCATTGTATTGGTGATTAACATTTGGCTTATTTTACTTACACAAATGTATGCAGCCAGCTTGAACTTCTCCTCAGAAAATGGACTTTTCTTTTCTATCCCATTGTCAGGCTGAAAATTTTCCAAACTTTAAGCTCTGCTTCTCTTTTAAGTTCCAATTCCAAACCATATCTTTGTAAATAAATAAAACTGAATGCTTTGAACAGTGCCCAAATCACATATTGAATGCTTTGCTGCTCCTAAATCATCTCTCTCAAACTCAAATTCCACAGATCTCTAAGACTGGGGCAAAACGCCACCAGTTTCTTTGCCTAGCAAGAGTGACTTCTAGTCCAGTTCCCAACAAGTTCCTCATCTCCATCTGCGACCACCTCAGCCTGGACTCCATTGTCCATATCACTATCAGCATTTTGGTCAAAGCCATCAATGAGTCTCCAGAAAGTTCCAAACCTTTCCACATCTTTCTGTCTTCTGAGCCCTCCATGTCTCTAGAAAGTTTCAAACTTTCTCACATGCTCTGTCTTCTTTTGAGCCCTAACTTCTGCCTGTTACATAGTTCCAAAGTTGCTTCCACATTTCTGGGATTTATTACAGCAGCATGCCACTCTCTGTGGTACCAATTGACTGTATCCATTCTGTATATAAAGAACTGCCCAAGAGTGGGTTATTTATAAAGGAAAGAGGTTTAACTGACTCAGTTCTGCAGAGCCTCAAGACACTTACAATTATGGCAGAAGGGGAAGAAAATACATCTTTCTTCACGCGGTGGCAGGAAGGAGAAGGGGTGAGCAAGAGGGAAAAAGCCCCTTATACAAACATCAGATCTCATGAGAACTCACTATCATAGGAACAACATGAAGGTAACCCCTCCATGGTTTAATTGCCTCCCACTGGTGTCCCTCCCATGACATGTGAGAATTATGGCAACTATAATTCAAGATGAAATTTGGGTGGGGACACAGCCATACCATATCAGAGACTTTTTTTTCACTATGAAAATGCTTTTATTGGAGTGCAGTGTCAACACACACAACAAACAGCAAGTGTACAAAGAGTGAGACATGGGAATTATACAACAGATTTTTCATGAATAAAGATTTCACATTTCTTCTACTCTTTACCCAGTTACAGAATGCTCTAGCCTACTTCCCCTTCAGCCCAGTCCTCCAAACTTTCCTCCTCCTTGGCCATAGCATGCTGGTGCTCCTGATACTTGGACACCAGGTTGTTCATGCTGCTGTCAACCTCAGTGAACTCTATCTCATCCATGCCCTTATCCAACTACCAGTGCAGGAAGTCCTTGCATCTGAACATGGCCATGAATGGCCCCAAGATACACCTAAACAGCTCATGGATAGCTGTGTTGTTGCTGATAAAGGTGGCAGACATGTGGCAGACTTTTGCAACATAACAAAGGCCAATAGTAAAAAGCCCACAATTTATATTACAACTAGAAGAAAAAAAATGAAAGCTTTTTCTCTAATACCTGGTATATGGCAAATATGCCCACTCTTATCACTACTATTTAATATGATACTAGAAGTACTAACTAGAGCAATTAGACAAAAAATAAATAAATAAATAAATACATAAATCAATAAAACATCCACATCAGAAAGAAGAAAGCAAATCCATTTTATTGCATATTAAAAATAAAACATTATATCGTACAAATTATCTAATATAATAATAATAAATTCCATTGTAATATAATGTCTTTTTGGAAATTATTTAAAATCCTGCCAGTGAATGATTTTCATATCACCTTAATAAGTTTAATTCATGTGCCCAATATGGGTTTCTTCACAATTTGAACATACTGCATATAAAAGTAAAATTTTTATTTTTGGCTATCTATTTTATAGCTAATTTTTAATTAAACAACTTTTTTTCTAATATTTCTTGAGATAATAGGAGGGTGTTTATAATGCCATACATACAAGATTTTCACAAGTGGGTTATCAGGTTGTCTCATAAATTATATCATAAGTTTGGTCTAAATTTTTATGTTGTTATAGATTCTATAAAAATCATTTACATTTTACATATTTTTATCTTGCAAAACCCTTCTGGGTTTAAATGACAGTGAATGCTTAAACTTGAAACACATTTAAAAAAAAATACTTGTTTCCAAAATGGTGGCATAAATGTAGGCTGGCTTCACTCATCCCCACAGAAAACCAAAAGAAAATTACGTAGCATTGAGATCAATTTCAGCAGTATCCCAAAACCCAAATATGAGGTTGAGTCAGTTCTGTGGGCCACAGAAACATAAAAATACTTCAGGCAGAGGATAAGGGAATCAGATTTTTGTATGAATGATACTCCATCCCCAACCTGCCTGGCATCAAACACAAAGGAAATTTTCCCAAACTTATGGTTTCTTCACTGGAAATAGTGAGACTGAGGAGGATGACTAGCTTCCAAACCATCTTAGGCTCTTTGACAGGAGAGCTGTTGATGAGTCAACCCAAAGGAAGCATCATGTGAGCCTAAAGAGAAATATATATCTGACAATAGAGACCAAGGAGAGAGGCAGGACTATCATGTCCAGTCCCTGAAACCTCTGCTCTGTAGCTCAGCCAAAAGAAATGGCAAATTAGCATGGTTATTCAGCAGAAACACATGTCAGCAGGCACATTCCACACAGGGCCTCTGAGCACAAGCCCCTTGCCAATACCACCACACTGATGATGTCCTTTTGGGACCTTGTCCATTCCATATTGGCAAAGGTCTGGTCGATTGCTAGAGCTGAGACAGACGTGGCCTTTAGGCCCCATCTAGTCCCAAAATAGAGGAAGTGACCTAGCATAATAAAATATAAGAAATTCAACAGATAATTTATGAAGACTCTCTAAGCAAAGATAACCAATAAAACCCAAATCAAGTCAGAGATAGAAGACTGGAATAAATAACTAATCTTTCATTGCAAAGTCATAGACATGCATCCAGAAGCAACAACAGAAAACAGGGAACCACGATTTCCCAAATAAGCAAAGCATGGAACCACTGAATGGCCCTGAAAAGATGCCAATACATAAGTTATCTAACCAAGAATTCAAAATAGCAGTTCTAATAAAAATCAGCACTCTCCAAAATTATACAGAAAGGCAATTCAAAAATTTATATGAGAAATATGACCAATAGATTGAAATAATTTTTAAAATTGAACATAAATCTTGGAACTGGGAAGTATACTTGCTGAACTTTAGAATTTATTGCAGTATTTTCACAGCATAATTAATCAAGTGAGGAAAAAAATCAGTAAGTTCCGACAGGCTATTTGAAATTACACAGACAGAGGAGAAAGGAAAAGAATAAAAGGAAACAAAGATCACCTATAAGAAATAGATAATTAACTAAAAAGACCAAATCTAAAAATTATTGGTGTTCAAGAGAAAGTTGAGCAAGAATATGTGGCAGAAAGATTATTCAAAAAAAAAAAAAAATGGAAAACTTTCCAAAACTTGAGGAGGACATAAATATTTAGAGACAGGAAGGACAGAGAACATTAAACAAATTTGACCCAAATAAGTCTATGCTAGGGCCTGTAATAATCAAAGACCAAGAACAAAGAAGTAATTTTTAAAAAGCAACAAGTTAAAAAAATATAGCATAGAAAGGAACTCCAATTAATACGACAACAGACTTCTCAACAGAAACCTACAGGCTATAAGAAAGTGAGTGATATTTCCCAGTCATTGGAAGAAATAAAACTGTCATCGAAGAATACTTTATCCAGCAAAGCTGTTTTTTCAAAAAAAGAAGGAAAGACAATGTCTTTCCCATACGAATGAAAGCTGAAATAATCCATCATCACCAGACCCATCTAATAGGAAATGGTAAAGGGAGTTCTTCACTCTGAACAAACAAACAAACAAACAAACAAACAAAAACAAGCAAAAGAAAGCAAAACACTGATGCACAAAAAGAAAGCACTTGAAGATGTAAAACCCACTGGTAAAATAATGTGCAAAGAGACAACCCAGAATACTGCAACACTATTAGTGTAATGTGCAATTCATACTAAAAATAGTTTTTAGTATTAAAGCTAAAGTACAAATATATCAAAACAATAATAGGTACATCAACTTGTTAAGAGACAGGGAATACGAAAATATGTAAATTGAGATGACCAAAAGTTAAAAGATGGGGAATCAGAGTTAAAATCTAGATAATTGTTTTAAGTTCTTTCTTTTTAAAATTTTTTTTGTGATCTAAATAAGTTGTCATCTTATTAAAATGAGTGGTTAGAGCAATTAAGATATTTCTTAAAGTCTCATGGTAACCACAGTGCAAAAGTCAATAATACATACACTGACAATAAAAAGCAAAAAAATTAAAAAAACAAAAACATACTAATAGAGAAAATAATTGAATCACAAAGGATGACAGTAAGAAAAAAAGAAAGGTAGAGAAGAGTTACAATGCAAGCATAAAACAAGCAGCAAATTGGCAGTTCTTAGTTATCAGTAAGTTCTTAGTTATCAGTAAGAACACGAATGTAAGTGGACTGAATTCCCTAATTAAAAGAGAGTAGCTGCATGAATAAGAAAACAAGACCCAACTATATGCTGGCTGTAAAAAACCCACCTCACCTATAAATACACACATATTTTCAAGGCAAAGGGATGAAAATACATACTCCATGCAAACGGAGACCAAAAAAATAGGAGTAGTTAAAATAGACTATAATTAAAGACTAAAAAGAGACAAAGAAAATTACTAAAAAGAGACAAAGGGGTCACTATAGGATTAGGATATATTAATCATAAATATTTGTGCACCCAACACTGGAACAAGTATATAAAGTAAACATTAACAGATATAAGAGAGAAATAGACTGCTATACCACAATACTAGAAGACTTCAGCAACCCATGCTCGGTAATTGACAGACCATGTAGACAGAAAATCAACAAAGGATCATCATAGATAAATGACACACAAAACCAAATAGGCCTGACATTTACAGAACATTCACCAGACTGCTACTGAGTACACATTCTTTTCATCAGCACATAACATTCTCCAGAATATACCATATTTTAGGCCACAAAACAAATCTCCACAAATTCAAAGAAGGAGAAATTATATCAAGTATCATTTCTGACCATAATAGAATAAAACTAGAAAGCAATTACAAGAGGAATGTCAAAAAATATACAAACACATGGAGATCAAACAACATTCTCTGAAATAACCAATAGATCAATAAAGAAATTAAGAAGGAAATTAAAAAAAAAAACTTGAAACAAATGAAAATGGAAATAAAACATAATATATATTGGATGCAGCAAAAGCAATATTAAGATATAAGATTATATCAGTAAATGCATACATCAAAAAAGTTGAAAGACTTTAAATAAATTACCTAATGATGTACCTCAAGGAATTCAAAAAGCATGAACAAACGTAATTCAAAATTTGTAGAATAAAATAAATAATAATTAAAAGATCAGAAAAAGTAATTTGAGACCAGAAAGGAACACAGAAGACCAACAAAATGAAAAGTTTTTTTTAAGATAAACAAAATTGACAAACCTTAGCTAACCTAATAAAGAAAAGGAGAGAAGACCCAAATAAATACAGTCACAAAAAAAGGGGACATAATGACTAAGATCACAAAAATACAAATAATCATTAGAGAATATTACAAACAAATATACAGCATCAAATTGGAAAATTTGGAAGACATAGATAAATTCCTGCACACATACAGCCTACGAGGATTGAACCATAAATAAGGGGATTGAAGCCATAACAAAATATCTCATCAAAAAAAGTCCAGGACCTGATGGCTTCACTGATGAATTTCACCAAACATTTAATGAAGAACTAAAACCAATTTTTCTCAAACTTTTCAAAAAGATGAAAACAAAGGATGACTAAACTCATTCTAAAAGGCCTGCATTAGCTGGACACCAAACCCAGACAAAGAAACTACAAGAAAAAATTTAACCACAGGCAAGTATCACTGACAAACATGAAAGCACATATCTATCTTTAACAAAATTCTAGCAAATTTAATTCAATGGCATAGTAATAAAATCATTCACTATGATCAAGTGGTATCCTTCCCAGGGATGTGAGGATGGTTCAACGTATGCAAATCAGTAAACGTGATAGATCACATTAACAGAACCAAAAAACAAAAACCGTAGGATCATTTCAATAGATGTTGAAAAATATTTGATAAAATTCAACACTCCTTTATCATAAAATCCCTTAACAAACTGAATATAGAATAACTATACTTCAAAATATTAAAGGCCATATATTACAAACCCACAGCCAATATCTTGCTGAATGTAGAAAAATAGAAAGCCTTTCCTCTAAGATCTGGAATCACACAAGAATGCTCACTTTCACCACTTTTATTCAACATAATAATGGAAGTTGTGGCCAGAACAATCAGACAAGAGAAAGGAATAAAGGACATCCAAATTAGAAAGGAAGAGGTCACATTAACATTAGAGCACATGACAGAATCTTATATTTAGAAAAAGATTCCACCAAAAGACTTTTAGAATTGATAAATTCAGTAAGATTTTAGGATACAAAATCAACTAACAAAAATCAGTATCATTTATATACACCAACTGCAAACATACAAATAATATAAAAACCTAGGGATCAATTCACCCAAATATGTAAAAGATCTATACAAGGGAAACCATAAAACACTAACGAAAGAAATTGAATAGGATAGAAAAAATGGAAGGGTATTTCATGCTTATAGATTAGAATTACTATATTAAAATGGCAATATTACCCCCCAAAATTTACAAATTCAATGCAATTTCTATCAAAATATGAATAAGATGGTATTTCTATTACACTATTCACAAAAATAAGAAAAGTCTTAAAATTTGTATGGAACCACAAAAGACCCCAAAGAGCCAAAGCAATCCTGAGCAGAAGGAACAACACTGGAGGCATCACACTTCCAGACTTCTGAATATATTACAATGCCGTAGTAACCAAATAAGCATGATACTGGCATAAAAACAGACACATAGCTCAGTGGAACAGAATAGAGGACACAGAAATAAATGCATCCATTTACAGTCAACTAATTTTAGATAAAATGCAAGAAACATCAAATGGGAAAAGGACAGTCTCTTTAATAAATGTTTTGGGAAAAGTTGGATAGCCATAGGCAGAAGAAGGAAACTAGACCCCTATCTTTCATTATGTACAGAAATCAAATAAAGATGGATTAAAGACTGAAACTTAACACCTGATGCTATAAAACTACTGGTAGAGAACATTGAGGAAACATTCCAGGACATTGGTCTGGGCAAGTTTTCTTTGTGTCAGACCTCAAAACACAGAAAACCAAAGTGAAAATAGACAGATGTGATAACATGAAGTGAAAACGCTTCCTCCATATAGAGCTCAAACAACTCAGTAGTAAGAAAACAATCCAATTTTTTAAAATGGAAAATATGTGAATGGACATTTAATAAAAGAAGATGTACAAATGGCCAAAGGGTATATGAAGAAAATGCTCAACATTATTAATCATCTGCTAAATGAAAATCAAAACCTCAGTGAGTTATAATCTTACTCCAGTTAGAATGTCTTTTATCAAAAAGGAAAAAAGGAAATAACAGATGCTGGTGAGAACATGGAGAACAAGCAACCTTTGTGCATTGTTGATGAGAATGTAAATTAGTGTGGCCTCTAATATGGAGTGTTCCTCAAAAAACTAAAAATAAATCTACCCTATGATCCAGCAATTCCACTACTGGATACATATCCAAAAGAAAGGAAAACAATACATCAAAGAGATATTTGCACTCCTATGTTTATTGCAGCACTTTTTTCACAATAGTCAAACTATGGGATCAGCCTAAATGTCCATCACTGCATGAATGGACAAAGAAAATGTACTATATACAAACAATGAAATATTATTCAACCATAAGAAAATTAAATTTGCAGCAACATGGGAGGAAGAGGTCATTGAGTTAACTAGAACAAGCCAAAACACAGAAAGACAAATACTGATTCTCACTTATATGTAGGACCTAAGAAAATGGATCTCATACAGATATAGAGTAAATTTCTGGTTATAGGAGGCTGGGTAAGGTAGAAGCAAGAAGATAATGAGAGGTTTATTAATGGGTACAAATATACACTTAGAAGAAATAAGGTCTGATATTTAATAGAATAATAGGGTGACTCAGTTCATATTAATTGATTGTATATTTCAATACAGCGAGAAAAGAGTAAGCGCAATGTTTCTAGTGTAAAGAGAAGATAAATATTTTAGGTGAAAGCTATCCCAGTTACCATGATTTGATTATATGAATGTATCAAATTATCACATGGATTCTGAAATATGTACATCTAACGTGTATCAATAAAAAATATAATAAATCTACTTGTAAAAATTACAGGTTATTTTTGCAATATCAAATCTCTCAATTTACTTTGATGTTATTATACTGCCTTTTTTCCTGGCATTTTATGTAATAGACTATTTTTAGCAACTGAGGGAAAAACATTCTACTTAAAACCTGAGTTTTTTCTAAATAGGAAAAAAAAAAACACAATAATGTAAACATCTGCTTTAAAATCAGTAGACTATATGCATTCATCCAAAATCTATGTTAATATATTACTTACATCTTTTAGCTCAGATATGTAGAAATTTTTTCACAATAATATATATTTGAATAATTACTTTCTTTTTCAAAATTTGATTTTTTTTTTTTTGAAACAGAGCCTTGCTCTGTTACCCAGGCTAAAGTGCAGTGACTCGATCTCGGCTCGCTGCAACCTCTGACTCCCAGGTTCAAGCGATTCTCCTGCTTCAGCCTCCTGAGTAGCTGGGATTACAACTATGCACCACCATGCCCAGCTAATTTTTATATTTTTAGTAGAAACGGGGTTTCACCATGTTGACCATGCTGGTCTTGAACTCCCGCCCTCAGGTGATCCGACAGCCTCGCCCTCCCAAAGTACTGGAATTAAAGTGCGAGCCACTGCGTCCAGCCAAAATGTGATATTTTAAAACATTGTACAGAACTTGATTGAAAACATTTTTTCAGACATTAGTAAAATGATTTTTACAATTTGCTTTATTTTTATTTTTACATTATGTCCTCAAATTACAGCAATCTCCTCAATGATAGAGACCTTGCCTATAAGGATTTGCCAACCATCCAATCCAGTAAAATTTGCCATTTGCCAAAGAAAGATGTTTAAACTTCATTAAATGCTGATGTTCAAGGTTTTTTGAAATACGAAATACCATATTCATCTTAAAATAATTTTTCAATGTCACTTATGTATTATTAGAAGTATAATAACTAGACTCAACTGTTGCAAAAAAATTGTTTTACTGCTAAGAGAGAGGACAAATATACTAAGGTCTTATTTTTAATAAGTTTTTCACTCATCTGCTTAATAAATATAATCATGTGGAGATCTTCAATTCAGAATTTCATGAAATGTGTTTTTTGGACTTTCTTTTACACTTGTTGCAATCATCAACATTATTTCAGTGGGAATTTAATAGTATTCATGATAATGAGCTGAACAGAATTCCGTGGTGACATGTGAGGAACTGCCTATATTTAAAACTGTGAGACCTTTGTAAATATCTTTTGAATAATGGTTGGGATAACTGAGAGACAAACAAAAAGTACTGTTTGTTCAGCAAAAAGCTAAAGGGCCAAGAAATATAGCTAAAGTCTCTCCTTAGAACAATTTTGAATGAAGTATTTCATTATAGACAAGTAGAGAAACTCAATACAGTTCCAATATGAAAAAGTTTTTGCCTGGAATTGATTGACATGTTAAAAAATGAAGACATTTTTGAATATAAAAAAGATGGACAAGAAACAAATCAAAATCAACTAGAAGTCCGTATAGTTTTGTTGTTGTTGTTTTGTTTTTTGTTTTCCCCAGACTCTCTCATATAGTAAAGGTAAATAAGCACTGTAGGAATCTTATTGTTATATCAGGTCAGGAGTTCATATGTCATGAAATTGAACACTAAATGGAATTTGTTACGTTCTAAGATAGAGAAGCAAAATATAAGTCATTTTTTAATTAAAAATGAAAATAATTATTGTTCTTACACAGCTAAAAATAATAAATTAATAGTCACCTGTAGGGGAATATGCTTCTGTGTTTAGTAAAACATGTAGAAAATGTGTTTATTTTTTAAATAAAATAAGAATTAAGGGCAAGAACACTGATACGTGTAAGGCAAAAATACACATTGAATAAGTGCCATTTTACCTTAAAAATTAGATTCAAATTATTTTATTTATCAGGAGATCTCAATTAAAAAATGGAATGTGTTTTTAGTTTATGAACTTCCTCAAAAGATTTTGACCGGAGAAAATCTAAGAAAAACTTACCACAGTTTTATGTATAGTCAGAGATTAATTACCCACATTCTTGATGGAGTGCTTAGAAGCATATTCCCTGAAAATAACAAGATTTGAACTTTAAGATTTATCCATTACATTTGTCCTTCTAATGCCAATGTGCCTAATTTTATAGTATTTGTAATTTTATCTTCTTACAAGAGCCCAACAGCTTTTATAGGCTTCAAGGCTCACAAAACTTATATCTACCCATAGAAATATTATAGCTTAGATTAAAGTAACAGGCACAATTGACAAAAAACATTGTTGTCATCATTGTCAAGTACTTATGCTACCTTTCCATAGCATTATTCTGTCTCCATGTTAAAAAAGCACTTTGAATCCCTCATTTTCAAGGTGTTCTGTGATATTTGTCAATCTCTCTGTAAGAAACAAAATGAGTTGCTGTAATTGCTTTTAGATCAAACTGAGAAATGCTCGTCAGAAATTGTTCACAAACAGTTGAATTGCAGCAGCATTATTTGTACTTCTAATGTTGAAAGACTATAGCATATCTTGAATGTGTCATTATTTTTAAGAGAGCTTCTAACCTGGAGAAAGGCAGTAGCTACTTTTCAATAAGCAAAATCTTGACTTAGAAAGTATGTTACACTTAACTTGTGATGTTAAATTTTATTTGCAGATTTGATGGGTAAATAGAAAATAATGGCTTCATCATCTCCTGCCAAAATGTGCATGCATGTGCATATGTGTATTTGTATGTTTGAGGAAGGTGGTATGAGAGGTAGAGGGGCCTGGGAGGAGGTTAAAAATTAAAGTAGGAGGGGAAAAAAGCATAGAAAAGAGAGTAGACATCGGAGTCCTCAGCTGCTGAATTAATGAAAATGTTATTGCCATTTTTATAGGCATTTCAGAGGAAATCAGAGTATAACCTGTCTCAATATATGAATTCTAAGGTCTCTGGCCCCACAATCTTATTGCTGAATAGGATCAACCTAGAAATTTGCAAATTATATTTAACAAAACTTAAACGTACATCCAGACAGTAAATCTAACCCACTTTTAGCAGTGAGCATTTTTATCTCCATCAGATAGCTTTCAGAGCCTTTTAATTGATGTGAAGATTAAAACAGAAAAGAAAAAAAGTCTTTGAGAAAGTGATAAGAAGGCTGCTGCTACAGTTTGGACATTTGTCAGGTTGAAATTTGGTCCCGATGTTGGAGATGGTGCCTAATGGAAGATGTTGGAATTATGGGGGTGGATCTCTCATGAACAGATTAATGTCCTCCCTGGGAGGAGCTGAGTGAGTTTTCACTCCGTTAGACTTTGTGAGAATTCCCAGAAGGGCAGTTGTTAAAAAGCGCTTGGCACCTCCATTTCCTTTCTCTTGCTTCCTCTCTTTCCGTCGCCTCCTGGGTTCAAGCGATTCTCCTGTCGCAGCCTCCAAAGTAGCTGGGATTACAGGTGCATGCCACCACACCTGGCTAATTTTTTAAATTTTTAGTATTGATAGGGTTTCATCATATTGGTCAGGCTGGTCTCAAACTCCTGACCTCAGGTGATCTGCCTGTCTCAGCCTCCCAAGTGCTGGAATTACAGGCATGAGCCACCACATCCAGCCAATTTTTTTTTTCTTTATAAATTGGCCCAATCTCAGGTATTACTTTGTCACGACACTAAACAGACTAACTTAAAGATTATTTTCTTTCATTCCTACAAAGGTCAATTACATATACTTTTCTTGTGCATACTCCCACATGTAATCTTCGTACTTATCTTAGTATGTTATTGTATTTGTATGAAGTATCTTCAGTTTAAATTCTATAGCTTAGAAGAAAACATAATAATTTTGATCTTTTTTAATAAAATGTGTATGTAGTTTTCAATATTAACATGAAATTCTTATTTTATAATATGCCTATGATCTATGCTTGCATCTTTACACTCTGCTATTTATTGTGTATATTAAATATTTATGTTAAATTTTAACTCATTGTATGTTTCTTAAAGGTGTTGTGTCTTCTTACATTTATGCCATCTACATACTGTTTGTTTGTGGACTTCTGTTACATGTAAAAGACTGCATTAAAAGAATATGTCCCTCAGATGATTTTTTTCTGATTCCCAGAAAAGAGATAGTTCTTTATGTTTAATCCCTGATATGGTTTGGCTGTGCCCCCACCCAAATCTCATCTTGAACTGTAGTTCCCTTATGAGAGGAGTCCCGGTGGGAGGTAACTGAATCATGGGGGTGGTTACCTCCATCCTGTTCTTGTGATAGTGAGTGAATTCTCACGAGATCTGATGTTTGTATAAGGAAATTTTACCTATTGTCTTAGCACTCCTTCCTGCCACCATATGAAGAAGGACATGTTTGAAGTAAGGTGCTGATATAAGGATACCTAAATATGTGAAAACAACTTTGGAAATGGGTAACAGGCAAAGGTTGCAACAGTTTGGAGGGCTCAGAAAAAGACAGGAAAATGTGTGAAATTTGAAACTTCCTAGAAAGTTGTTGAATGACTTTGACCAAAATGATGATAGTGATATGGAAATGAAGTCTAGGCTGAGGTGGTCTCAGATGGAGATGAGGAACTTGTTAGAAACTGGAATAGAGGTAATTATTGGTATGCTTTAGCAAAGAGACCAGCAGCATACTTCCTCTGCCCTAGAAATCTGTGAAATTTTGAACTTGAGAGAGATGATCTAGGGTATCTGGCAAAATAAATTTCTAAACAGCAAGCATTCGAGTGTAAGTCAAGCATGAAAGTTTGGAAAATTTGCAGCCTGATTATGCCATCAAAACAAAACAAAACATTTTCTGGGGAAAAATTCAAGCCCCTTGCATAAATTTGCATAAGTAATTAGGAGCTGAAAGTTAATCACCAAGACAATGGGGAAACTCTCCCAAGGGCATGTCAGAGACCTTCACAGCAGCCCCTCTCATCAAAGGCCCAGAGGCCTACAAGGAAAAAGTGGTTTTATCTGCCCAGCCCAGGGCACAACTTCTGCTCTGTGCAACCCTGGGACATAGTGCCCTGCATCCCAACTGCATCAGCTCCAGTCATGGCTAAAAGGGGTCAATGAACAGCTCAGGCTGTTGCTTCAGAGGGTACAATCCTCAAGCCATGGCAGCTTTCACGTGGTGTTGGGCCTGTGGGTGCACAGAAGTAAAGAATTTAGGTTTGGGAACCTCTGCCTAGATTTCAGAGGATCTATGGAGGTGCCTGGATGCCCAGGCAGAAATATGCTGCAGGTGTGGAGCCCTCATGGAGAATCTCTGATAGGGTAGTGTAGAAGTGAAATGTGGAGTTGGAGATCCCACACGACTCCCCACTGGGACACTGCCTAGTGAAACTGGGGGAAGAGGGCCACCATCCTCTGGACCCAAAAATGGTAGATCCACTTACAGCTTGCACTGTGCACCTGGAAAAGTCACGCAGATACTCAATTCCAGCCTGTGAAAGCAGCAGGGAGGGAGGGCTGTAACCTGCAAAGTTACAGGGGTGGAGTTTCCCCATGTTGTGGGAGCCCACCACTTGGCATCTGCATGACCTAGATATGAGACATGGAGTCAAAGGAGCTAATTTTAGAGCTCTAAGGTTTGACTGCTCTGCTAGATTTTGGACTTGCATGGGGCTTGTAGCCCCTTCATTTTGGTCAATTTCTCCCTTTTAGAATGGGTATATTTACCCAATGCCTGTACCCCCAATGCATCTAGGAAGTAACTAACTTGCTTTTGATTTTACAGGTTCCTAGGCAAAAGGAACTTGCCTTTTCTCAGATGAGACTTTGGAGTTGGTCTTTTGGGTTAATGCTGGAATGGGCTAAGACTTTGGGGGACTGTTGGATAGGCATGATTGTGTTTTGAATTGTGAGGATATGAGATTTGGCAGGGACCGGGGGCAGAACGATATGGTTTGGCTGTGACCCCACACAAATCTCATCTTGAGTTATTATAGTTCCCATAATCACCTTGTCAGGTGTCATGGGAGGGACCCCAGTGGGAGGCAATTCAATCATGGAGGCGGTTACCTTCATGCTGTTCGCATGATAGTGGTGAGTTCTCCTGAGATCTGATGGTTTTATAACAGGCTTTTTCCCTTTTGCTCAGCACTGCTCCTTCTGCTGCCACGTGAGAAGGATGTTTTTGCTTCTTCTGCTGCCACGATTTTTAGTTTCCTGAGACCTCCCCAGTGCTGCAGAACTGTGAGTCAGTTAAATCTCTTTCCTTTATAAATTATGCAGTCTCAGGCAGTTCTCTATAGCAGCATGAGAACGGACTAATACAATCGCGTTGTAAAGTTTGAGTGTTTGTGTCCTGCAAACATCCATATGTTGAAATCCTAACCCCCAAGATTATGGTATTAGGAGGTGGGGCATTTGGAGGTGATTGAGTCGTGAAGGCTCAAATATGATTAGTGCCCTCACCAAAGAGGCCCAGGGAAGATTGCTTCTTTTTCCATCGTGGAGACATAAGAAAGAGATGCCTTCTATGAACTAGCAGGTATTCCCTCACCAGATACTGAATTTTCTATTGCCTCGAACAGGAACTTTCCAGTCAGCATAACAAAGAGAAATAAATTACTGTTGTATATAAACTACCCATTTTATGGATGTTTTTGGTTATAGATTTTTTTGGTTATTGTGCTCCATTTTGGTTATATAAGCACAAATATACTAAGATATCCCCCTACTTATTTGCATAACCCATTGTATAATTGTCTTACTATTTCTTTAACTATACATGTGTGCTTATTTCACTATGACTGACTGTAAGTAGACAAATAACACAGGCTCCATCTTACCCATCTTTGTATCAACTCTCAGTCCAGTCACACTGTTGTCTCTATTACTTCACTTTTGTCTAAAACATATACAGGTGTGTTATTTAATAAAAAATGTAGGACTGGGTACATTTTAAGTTATGTGATTTTTTTCATTTGGTCTAAAACGCATCATTTTTTTTTAATTCAAATAAATCTAGGCAATAGATATTGTAAGTATGCACATTCTTAGACATGAAAACTAAAGGATCTTCCACGAGGTTAAAAGTTGTGCTCAAGTTCACAGAACTGAAACATAAAAGAGCAACATTCTCAAATATTAGATCACTAACCCCAAAGGTCTTGAAATCTTCAAACACTGTGCTAACTACCAAAATTTTAAAATTTTCTGAACACTGAGTTATTTAGCCTCATATGTCAGTATTCCCGATATTAATATCATTTAAATAAAAGAGAAAGGTAGCAAAATGTTCAGGTACTAATGTGATATTCTATGAGTGATCATTAACCTTATAGAGAAAAAAAAGATTAATATTTTGTTATGAAGTCTCTTTCATATGCCTTGATTTCAATATCTTATTGAAAGTAGATATGCATGGACAAAGACTTACATAATTAATTGAAGACTATTTTTCCTAGTGTAACATGTCATTAATCATTCAATAATTACCTATTATGAACTACTCAAAATGTATTTGTGCTATGATGTTCAGATTTGTGCATAATGTATAATTTCTCCAAAGCAACAAATCAGTTTAAAGCTTATTGCTAATGTTCTTTCTTCTTTGAGGAAGTATTACATTGATATTGTAAAATGTGCAAAATACAAAATGCACTAGTCTTCAAGTATATAGCTATAATAATATTTTCATATATAGACAATCATGTATCTACTTCACAGGCTAAGATATGAAACATATCTAGCTACCAAAATGATTATTTATTCCCCATTTCTTGGCAGTTCAGAAATAATACAAATTTTGTCTCCTGTGACCATAAAGAAGCTTTATCTGTTTTTGAGCTTCAGATAAATGGAGCCAGGCTACAAGTGCTTTTTTCTTTCTTCTCGCAACTAATATCTGTGAGATCCATCAATGTGTCATATATCACATTTTTATTATTCAGTTTTTGACCAACATTTGGGTTTTTCCAGTTTTGGGGTAACTGGTAGTAAAGTTAAGGTGAAAATTCTTGTACATATTTTTTCATTAACAGATGGGCTCATTTTGGGGTAGATGTCTAGGAATAGAATTGCTGAATCATATAGAGGGCCCATATGTAAATTGTAAGTTGATGTTTTAATGGAAAACATAACATATTTACAGATAAGAAAGCAATATTCAGAACTATATAGTGGAAATATGTATAGGTTTGAGCTTGAATTTTGTCAGCATTATATTAAAAGTTGTGTAAGATAAACATTGTTTTTCTTTTCTTACACAGTCAACACATAACAGACACTATTTCCCTTCTGGTTATCAAGGTGAGTGTTGGATTTTCTTTTACAAGCATCCAATCAGTTATCCAGTGGACACCAACTGGGTGTCTTATCATTCAATTCAATTCTGACACTCTCTACCTGGAGTTAGTCAGATCCCCACAGGTTAAGGGCTCAGTCACACAGGACTTTTTTCACTTCAGATGTTAGCTGCAAGTAATAGATTGTCAGCTAAACTTCTGACCACCTTGCTATAAATCTGGATTCCCACTACCTTCTCCCTGAGTTTGATTAATTTCTCAGGATACCAGTTTATTATAGAAGATATTGCAAAGCATACACATAAACAGCCAAATTAAGAGATTATGAAGGACAAGGTATATGGGAAGGGGCTTGGAGCTTCCATATCCTCTCAGGGTGCATCACCCCCCAGGCACCTTCAGGTATTCAGCCATATGAAAGCACTACAAACCCAGTTATGAGGGGCTTTTATGGAAGCCTCAATACATAGTCACGACTAATTACTCTTATTGGCCATTGATGATCAACTAAACCTTCAGCTCCTGTCTCCTTCCTGGATGTGGGAGAGTGGGATTGAAAGTTCCAACTCTCTGATCACTTGATTGTTTCCCCTGGCAACCAGTTCCCTATTCTGAGGCTATCCAGGAATCCATCAAGAATTGCCTCGTGAAAACAAAAGATGCTCCTAAGAATTATACAGGAAATTCCAAGGGATTTAGAAACTCTGTCAGTGCTCCTTTCACTCAGGAAATTATAGAAGTTTTAGGAGCTTTGTGTCAAGAACGAGGGACAGAGACAAATAGAGTTTACGTATCTCTTATTATAGTATACTATAGAATAGTAAATTGAGTTATTTAATTTTGAGTTAGTACATATACTTACTGGCAATTTAACTTGACTTACTTTTACTTCTATATATTTTGATATAAATATGAAGAAAATAGATAATCAGGTTAGTACACAATAGTTTTGTAAAAGTAGCTCTATAAATTGTTCTTTTATTTTTACAAATTATAATACAATTTATAGTGTTATAATTTTGTGAAATCCCTGGATATGTTTCCTTCAATAATTTTTAAAAATTACTTGCAGTACTTTCATCCTAAGACAAGAGTTTAATACTCCATCACTTCAGAGCAAAGATGGGTGGATTTTGCTTAGAAACTGAAGGAAAAAGGAATTCTTCATTGGGAGGGAAGCAGAGAGGGTTTTGGATGGAATAAACAAACTAACAGCCTATCTGTATCTATCAGTAAACCAGAATTTCATCATTTCTCACTTCTAAGCTTTGGTACAAAAGGGAAAATTGGGAAATATTGAGAGGACAAAACCTCAGATAAATAGGAAAGGAAAGGTAACAGCAAATGGGCATGTGATCTTTTTTACATTTATGAATCTGGAACAAAGGACATCACAAAATACTGTATTTCATACAGAGGGGGGTGCATTTGTCAGTCATTTAGGTCTGCATGTGACATAGGAATGATAACTATATTCTCATGTAAAAGGTAACAGAATTGAAAACCTGTGCACCTGCCATGGTGTAGCCTTGGTGATGGGTGAAGTAATCCTGTAAGAATAAATGTTAGGTCAACTCCTGAAGCCAAGAATGGGGTGAAGCACATGTTTCACTGGTTTTAGAGTATTTGTACTGCTTTTATGGAAGTGGGTCAAATGAACCTTAGCCTTGTGTTTGGAAGGGTGGGGCAAAGAACCAAATCTTTGGCGTACCAGGAGATTAGTTACAACGGTAGTGAATGCCTCACCAGCCAGGGCAGATGTTTACGGGAAGAAATAGAGTGGCATGTGTCAAAACTCAAAAACAGTCTGAGATGAGGAATAATCGCTGTCCAGGAGCCGGGGTCCTTAAACCACCATGGCGAGTTTGCCTCATAACCAAAATTTAACTTAAACATAGTTTGAAGGGAAAAGTAAGGGAAAAAATGGTAAGAAAGAATAACAAACCTCAATACAGAGTTTAAATTTAAAATTGAATAATACGCAAAATTATTAAATGGTTCACCCATTTAAACATAACTGACATTTGCTGCTTAGATACATTCTAAGTAGAAGCTAATATTTATTTTTTCCTCCTTCCTTTTTCATGTCATTCCTCTGTATATTTAGATTTGTGTATGTGTGTGTGTGCTTTCAAGATGTAACTGTATTTATGATTATAGAAACAATGTAAGTTAAGCCTTCTAGTATAATTATATGTCATTGGCACAAAGCCCAGTTGTGATATGCAAGAATGATTTAGAGGGCAATAAATGACAAAATCAAATGTGTGTGCATCTTTTAAATGGGCAAAGAATCTTTAAAATAGATGGAATATGGATTAATTGATGACCGCAAAGCCTTGAATTGAGTCAAAAATTCTATGTTGAAGAATTTCTTCACACACCCACTCATAAACTTAAATGGTTCATAATTTCTGTAACACACAACACACCTACAGAGGACTTGGAATGTCTGTGATCTTTTCCAGGCAATCCAAAATATAAGGGACATACATTCATTTTTATTATTTTTTTCCTACTCCCTTCCGGGAAGGTCACCCCCTGTCAAGCAACCTGTTCTCTCAGCCATTCTCTCCTGGCAAGTCATCTTTCAGGATCTCAGTCAGAACAAAAGCAATTTAAACCCTTACATGTGCTACTATTCCTTTTCCCTTGACATTTTATTATGACAAATGTCAAACATACAGAAAAGCATAAATAATTTTACAATGATCACCCACATGCTTACTACCCAGATGTTAGCATATGTATTACACATGTATTCTTTACTCTACCATTCATTCCATCGTATATTTTCATATTTTAAAGTAAGTAATGCAAAACTGACTTCTGAATTATGTAAACCACATGCCATAATTAAGTAAATTCCATGCTGTGCTCACTTATTCAGACTTTCAACTTTTATGAATTATTGAATACTACATGTATTCGTGCACTGACCTACTGCTGCTCTATACCCGGGGGATAAAAAAGAGTTAAAATGTTTTAACAAATGCCCCTTTGAAGTAGAAATCATGTTCTCATTTGAACAATAATTTTTATATGGCTTTATAACACTTCTAATATTTAAATATTTTTGGCTTATATGTACTATCTCAATCTCTGAAAATAATTGCTTTCTTTCCTACATGTTATTATGGCTTCAGATCAGTAATATCCAAGCTATAAAAACGCAAACTGAAGAAAGGTCTTTCTTCTGGTTCCAAATTTTGCACTCTTTTGTTGTACAGCAGTTTTCCCTTACCCATGATTTTACTTTTTATGGTTTCTGAAAATATTAAATGGAAAATTTCAGAAGTAAGCAACTTGTAAGTTTTAAGTTGTGTGCTGTTTCGAGTAGCATGATGAGATCTCATGCCCTCTCTTTGCCCCCCAGCTGCTGAACATCAATCATTGCTCTGTTCACCATCTCCATGCTGTCGACCTGCCCATTAGTCACTTAGTAGCCCTCTCAGTTATCAGATCAACTGTCATGGTATTGCAGTGCTTGTGTTCAGTCACCTTTACATTACTTAAGAATGCCCCCAAGTACAAGAGTAGTGATGCCAGCAATTTGGATATACCAAAGAGAAGCCATAACATGCTTCCTTTAAAAGTGAAGAGGTGAAAGTTCTCAACATAAGGAAGTAAAACAACCATATGCTGATGTTATCAAAATGTACTATGGTAAGAAGATATCTTCTGCCCATGAAATTGTGAAGAATGAAAAAGTAATTTGTGCATATTATATGCAGAGTTTAGAACTATTTGAGGTTTCAGGCATCCACTGAATGTCTTGGAAAGTATTCCTCATGGATAAGGAGAGACTGCTGTACTGCACTCTCTGTACAATTTTTCTGAAGTAAACTGAAAATAAAATTTAGCAAGTATGCTGATTATTTTCTACTTTGTTATGTGTAAAACTCCATTGCTTTTGCTCTTCATCTTAATTTTGCCACCTAGTTCATACTACTACTATACAGGTCCATAGGGCTTACTGAGAAGTGCTTGACATTTCTCACATAAGGGTTTCTTTTTAAGTATTCTGTAAAGTAGCTTCATTAATGAGCATGTTGCTTGGAATGATCAGATATTTCTGCTGAGCATTTTTAAAAATCACCCTTTACTCACACGACAAGCTGTTTTTTTTGAATACTGTGGGCAGGCCGTCTTACATGTAAAGTTAAAAGAAGACATTTTTAAAAGAACACGAGCAGAATTTAGAAAGCCAGCATTTTTGTCAGTGTGAAATAGAATGCCAATGTTAGAGAAAATCTCCTGATATCAGGATCCAGAAGCTTCTTTGGTACAGAATAAGTCAAACGTCCAAACATAACATCAGGAAATAACAAAGCTGTTAGCAGTTTTCTTGTACATGCTAGGGACGCAAATCACAATCTGTCTTCCAGAAAATACCACCTGGAAACTTTGAAGAGGAATATTCCTGAAAGTCTCCCAAAAGACAAAAATAAGTCCTACTAAATTTTACCAGACTGCAAATTTGATGAAGAAAATTGTATAATACTTTCAACAATTGCATTCTCTAGTTTGTATAACCAGGAGTGGGATTGCTGTACCAAAAGTCGGAGGCATACACAGAGGGTTTACCAAATTCATTTTTAATAAAAAGTCCCTACTGTTCATTATAAAGCTTGCACTATTTTGAATCTCTGTCAACAGCAAATAAATTTTCAGATTTTACCACATTGTTCCTATTATTCGATGTTATTACACATTTAATTTTACCAATTGTGGTAGGTATGACATAGTGTCTCTCTGGGGCTCTCTTTTGTATTTCCCTGTTATATATGCACAAAACTTTACCTTTTTGGACATATAGGTATCTATATCTTTGTATCTTTATGTCCTATGTATGCCATAAAAAACAATCTCTTAAGAGGTTGTATGATCAGTCAACAACAAAACTGCATGGCTATCTTGTAATGTAAAAGTAGCAAAGCGGTGTTGAAGACCACAGAGTCTGCAGTCAGACTACTTGGATATGAAGTATGTCTGCCACTCTTTCTAACTCAATGAACTTGGGAAAGTAATTAACCTATCTGTGCCTCATTTACCTAGACTTTAAAACTGATACAATAACATATATTATATGTTATCATATGTTAGAGTTAAGAGTATTATATTGAAAAAATACCCAATATGTTCAGCACATAGTAAACAATGTACAGTAATTAGCAAGGAACATAGAGTGTTGCATTAACACCTCCATCTGAACATCCCAATGGAATCGTTGAAGAAAATGAGCCTCAGAAGAGCTGAATGATAGGCATTTTGGGTGGCTTACTCCAAATATTTCTGGTACAAAAGTCTAAAAATAGAATACCACTTTTATCGATGGCTTAGCTGCCAATTGGACTTCCAGCCTAATGGATACACTCAGTTGTATAGTTCTTAAACATCAATATGACAAACAGAAATGATCATCAGTCGTGTGTTTATATTATTCTCTCTGTTCCTTACCAGTATCTTGTGATCCTAAAAACCACATTTAGAAACTAGTTAATTTGTAAACTGACTGGATTGTCGAGTAGTCAGCAGCAGAAATTTTCTGAGGTAAAAGAAAAATTTCTTCCATGACTTTAAGAAAATAACTTTTTAAAAATTGAAAATAGTAAGTTCAAACATAAATAATTTGATTTTTTAACATTTAATTGTTTAATTTTTAAAGATAATGTCTGCTTAATGATGTTTATTTATAAATTATATATTCTTAAAATATATTTTAATCCCACCTGGGTGGACTTCAGCTGTCAATTTTCAGAAAAACTGTTTGTTCTATAAATGGACTGATTTCTAAATAGAAACTAATTTTTCTATTCATTCATTCAGTCATTCATTCATATTTTTTTAAAAAAATTAAATAGTCAATGATTTCATATTTTGGAAATAAAGGGATCATCATTCGGCTTTTTTGACATTCATTTTTTCAACTATTCCATTGGGATATTCAGACAGTGAGGTGTTAATAGAATTCTCTGTGTTCCTTGCTAATTCCCTTATATTATTTAATATGTGCCGAATATGTTTCCAAGTATTTTTACAAATATAATAAATAACAGTCTTTGCCAGGCGCAGTGGCTCACACCTGTAATCCTAGCAATTTGGGAGGCTGAGGTGGGTGGATCTCTTGAGGCCAGGAGTTCATGACCAGCCTGGCCAACATGGTGAAACCCTGTCTCTACTAAAAACACAAAAATTAGCTGGGCATGCTGGCATACACCTGTAATCTCAGCTACTTAGGAGTCTGAGGCATGAGAATTGCTTGATCCCATGAGGCAGAGGTGGAGGTGAGCCAAGATCGTGCCATTGCACTCCAGCCTGGGTGACAGAGTGAGACTCTGTTTCAGAAAATAAAAAATAATAAATAAATAAATAAAATAAATAACACTCTTTATCATTACCATAAGTCTCTGAGGTATGTATATTTTCATCCTCATTTTAAAGACTAGGTAAATGAGTCATATATATGTATATGTTATCTTATTGACTTATAGTTGAGTAGAGCCAGTAAATATTAATTATTGGGGCTCACATCAACTGACAATTCATGCTGATCATTTAAATAATTACTGTGAGGGTGAATTTTATATATTAACTTGGTTACGTCATAGAGCACCCAGATATCTGATCCAACATTATTCTGGGCATTTCTGTGACAGTGTTTTTAATAAGTTTAATATTTACATTATTGGACTTTGAAAAAAACAGATTACCATCAGTAATATAGTTGAAGTCAGTTAAAGGCCTAAATAGTACAAAAAGAAAGTCCTCCCTCAAGTGAGAGAGAAATTATCTAGCACATTGCCTTTGGACTTCACTGACTTTCCCAGGTTCTATAGCAGATGGCATTCAGACTTAAGCTACAACATCAGCTTTCCTTGGTCTCTAACCTGATGGCTGACCTACCCTGTAAGTTTTGAGCTTGCTAATGTCCATATCATGTGAGTCAATTCCTCAGAACAACTCATTTCTATATATACATACATTTTCTATTATTTCCATTTCTCTGTAGAACCATGGCTAAAGCAATTACTATAACAAATTACATATCCTCAAGACCTTTCTACTAAGACTGATAAAATTTTACTTTTCTTGCTGTTTTGGGAGGTGGGGTACAAGTACACTGGAATATAAATGTATATATAAACACATACATAAACACATATATAAATGTATTTACCCTATTTTATCATAGGACAAACTTTATCATATAAGTGCTTATAAGTTTATATCTTTTTAAAAGTTGTATTTTATTTTTTCTTACAAATAATAATTATAAATATTTATGGGATACAATGTGTTTTATTACATACATGCATTGTGAAATGATCAAATCAGGTGTTTGTCACCAAAAGAAAATGATAAATATGTGAGGCAATGGGTATGATAATTAACACATTGATGTGATAATTAATGTGACAATTATCATATTCATCACCTCACATACTTATTTCTTTTTGGTGATAAACACTTGATACTGGGTAATTTATAAAGAAAATGTATTTAATTGGCTCATGGCTCTGCAGGCTGTACAGGAAGCACAGTGGCATCTGCTTCTGGGGAGTCCTCGGGAAGCTTCCAACCATGTTGGAACACAAATATGTATCAGGCACATCACATAACAAAAGCAGAAGCAGGAGAGAATGAGAGAGAGTGGAGAGGAAGGTGCCACACACTTTTAAATTACCAAATCTCATGAGAACTCACTCCCTATCACAAAGACAGCATCAAGCCATGAGTGATGTACTCCCATAATTCAAACATCTCCCACTAGGCCCCACCTCCAATATTAAGGATTGCAACTCAATATGAAATTTGTATGGAAACAAATATTCAAGCTATATCAATAGCTTTGTAATATATTTTGAAGGCTTTTTTTTTTTTTTTTCCAGTATTGCTTAGGCTATTTGGACTCTTTTTCAGTTCCATAACAATTTTATAATTTTTAAAAATATTTCTCTGAGAAAGGACATGTGGATTTTGATGGAGATTGCATTGTAATTTTAGATTGCGTTGGGTAGTGGTCATTTTAACAATATTAGTTTTTCCACTCCTGATTATAGAATGTCTAATTGTTTGTTTCTGTCCTCTTGGATATCTTTCATCAGTGTTTTATAGTTTTCCTTGTACAGGTCAATCACCTCCTTGGTTACATTTCTTCCTGGGTATTTTATTTTTCTGTGCATAGCTATTGTAAATGAGATTGCCTTCTTGATTTTATTTTCAGCTATTTCATAATTTTTGTGTAGAAACACTACAAATTTTTGTGTTTATTTTGCATCCTGCAACTTTACTGAATTTGTGTATCTGTTCTAAGCATTGTTTGGTGCAGTCTGTGTTTTATTCTAAATATAAGTTCATATTGTTTGCAAACAGAAGCAATTTGACTTCCTCTTTTACAGTTTGGCCGCCTTTCATTTATTTCTCTTGCCTGATTTCTCTGGCTGAGATTTCCAGTACTATGTTGAATAGGAGTGGTGAAAGTGGGCTTTCTTGCCTTATTCCAGTTATTAGAGAAAAGACTTTCATGTTGGCTCCAGGTTTGTCATATGTAGTAGTCTGTTCTGATCCTACTATTAAGAACTGGTTGAGACTGGGTAATTTATACAGGAAAGAGGTTTAATTGACTTACAATTCTGCTGGACCGGGGAGGTCTCAGGAAATTTACAATCCTTATGGAAGGGGAAGCAAACACATCTTTCTTCACAAGGTGGTAAGAAAGAGAAGTACTGACCAAAGCGGGAAAAGCCCCTCATAAAACCATCAGATATTGTGAGAACTCACTCACTACCACAAGAACAGAATGGGGTAACTGCTCCTAAGATTCAACTACCTCCCACCAGGCCCCTCTCATGACACGTGGGGATTATGGATACTACAACTCAAGATGAGATTTGGGTGGAGACACAGCCAGATGATATAATCATATATGACCTTTATTATATTTTAGTGTATGTTTCTTCTGTGCTTAGGTTGTTGATAGTTTTTATCATGAAGAGATCCTGAATTTTATCAAATGCTTTTCCTGTATTTATTGACATGATCATTATCTTGATGTGATGTATCATGTATATTGATTTGTATATGGTGAACCATCCTTGCATTGCTAGTACAAATTCCACTTGATCATGGTGTACTATCTTTTTGATAGTGCTGTTTGATTTGGTTTGCTAGTATTCTGTTGAGAAGTTTTCTGCCTAAGTTAATCAGGAATGGTAGACTGTAGTTTTCTTTATTTGTTGTGTCCTTGTCCAGTTTTGATATCAGTGTTATGCTAGTCTGGTTAAAGCACTGAGGTTGAATTTCCTAATTTCATGCTCTTCAATTTTCTGGAATAGTTTGAGAAGGATCGGTGTTAGTTCTTCTCATATTTGATAGAATTTGGTAGTGAATCCATTCAGTCCTGGGTTTTCCTTGTTGGAAGAGTTTTTGTTACTGAGTAAATCTCACTTTTTGTTATTGGTCTGTTCAGACTTTCTATTCTTCCTAATTTAGTCTTGGTAGGTTGCATGTTTCCAGAAATTTATCCATTTCCTGTAAGTTTTCCAGTTTGTTATCATGTAAGTGTTCATAATAGTCTTTGGTGTTCTGTTTATTTCTGTACTATTAATTATCATGTTACGTTTTCCATTTTTTATTTTATTTGGCTCTTCTCTTTTTCTTTTTTGTTTAGTATACCTAGCAGTCTATTGATTTTTTTTTCTCAAAAAACCAACTTTTGATTTTGTCATGATGTTCTACTATTTTATGTATCTATTTCATGTATTTCTTTTATGATCATTATTATTTCTTTCATTCTACTAATTTTGGGTTTGATTTGTTCTTGCTTTCCTAGTTAACTGAGATATATCATTAGATTATTTATCTGAAAACTTTCTGCTTTTTGGTGTAGGTGTTTATTGCTATAAACTTCCATATTAGGACTGCTTTTGCTCTATCCCAATGGTTTTTGTATATTGTGTTATTTTGATTTGTTTCAAGAACTGTTTGGATTTTCATCTGAATTTCTTCATTGATCCAATCACTGTTCAATATAATGTTGTTTAATTTTCAGTTTGTTGTTTAATTTGTACAGTTCCAAAGTTCCTCATGATATTAATTTCTGGCTTTATTCCATCCAGTTCTGATAAAAGGCTTGATATGATTTCAATTATTTTAAGTTTGTTGGGACTTATTTTGTGACCTAACATAGTCTGTTATAGAGTGTGATCCATGTGACAAGGACAAGAATGTGTATTGTGCAACCATTCGATGAAATATTCTGTCAATATCTGTTAGGTCCATTTGGTCTAAATTCCAATTCAAATACAATGTGATTTTTTGTTGTTGTTAATTTTATGTCTAGATAACTCATCTAATGCTGAGAGTGGAGTATGAAAGTTCCCAACTATTACTGTATTGGACTTAAACTCTATCTTTAGGTCTAATTATATTTGCTTATTTATTTGGGAGCTCAAGTGTTGGGTGCACATATATTTAGAATTAGAGTATCCTCTTGTTAGATTGATCCCTTTATCATTTTATGATAACATTCTTTTTCTTTTTTTCTGTTTTTGCCTTAGTGTCTATTTTATCTGATATTAAGTACAGCTACTTCTGCTCTTTTTTGGGTAAAGTATGTTTCTTGTAGGCAGCATATAGCTGCATCACTTTTTTTAAATTTATGTGGCCAGCCTGTGTATCATTTAATTGGAAAATTTAATCAATTTATATTCAAGGTTATCAATGATATATGAAGTTTTATTCCTGTCATACTGTTAATTGTTCTCTCACTGTTTTGTATATACTTTATTCCTTTTTCTCTTATTATTTGTCATTGTAATTTGGTAATTTTTTGTAGTGGGACCATTTGAGACCTTTCTCTTTCCTATTCATTTGTTTGCTTTAACAGTGAGTTTCATACTTTTGTGTTTCTCACTTCAGTCAGAATGGCTATTATTTTTCCCCCATTTGGTAGTTTGTCTATTGATAGCTTTTTTTTCTGTGAAGAAGCGTTTTAGTTTAGTTAAATCTCACTTATTAATTTTTGGTTTTGTTGCAATTAATTTTGGCACTTATTCCAAAATACTTTGCCAAAGTCAATGACAAGAAGAGTATTTTCCTACATTTTCTTTTAGAATTTGGATAGTTTGAGGTCTTACATTTAAAATTTTAAGTCTTAAATCTTTAATCTATATTGAGGTAATTTATGTACATGGTGAGAGATACAGGTCCAACTTCGGTTTTCTGCATATGGCTCATCAATTATTCCAGTACAATTTATCAATAGGGTTTTCTTTTCCCATTACTTGTTTTTGCTGGCCTTGTCAAGGATCAGATCATTGTAGATGTTTCGCTTTATTTCTGAATTTTCTATTTTGTTCCATTAGTGTATGTGTCTGTTTTTGTACCAGTAACATGCTATTTTGATTACCCTGAGATCAGGCTCTCCACAGCCACCATTACAGATCATCTGGCCCTACCTACTACAGCCTGTGACTCTGGACACCACTGAGGACCTAGAACCCAGAGGTCATTTTGATGGTGGAGAGAGTGTTGCTGTTCACAACCCCAGAGAGGCAGCTCTTAAACTCAGGGTACTTCTCATTTTGGTTGCTGGTAGCAGTAGCAACTGCATTGGTGTGTGACGTGGGGAAGGATACTGGCATCTGGATCTTAGCACAAGCCCAGAAGTTGTGCTTCTAGTGTAAGCCAGGTTGCAGTCCACAGCCCCAGACAGGCAACTCTTAGACTTTAGGTAATACTTGCTTTGTTTTCTGGGGTCAGCAGCAGTTGTAGCAGTGTGTGATCAGGAATGGGATCTGGTCCCTGTCCAGGAGGTAAAGCTCGGAGGTCCGCTACTAGTGAGGGCAAAAGAGGGAGATGAGACTACTCTGCCCATAGACTAAGGCAGGCACCTCTCACGTTCTGGAAAGTCCATGTTTTGGTTCCCTTTGTCCTGGGGCAGGCTTGTCAGTGTGTTGCATTGCCCCTTCTCTGGGGAGCAGGACTCTATTTGGTCTAGAGTGCTGAGGACCTCAGCACTGTGCCAGCTATGTGCCAGTGCAGCTCTCCAGGTGGATGCTCAGGATGTCGCTGGGGGTTTTGGGGATGGAGAGGTGCAGGGACTATTGAGTCCCAAAGAAGAATCCTGTCTGGTAGAGGCTGAGTTGTCAAAATTACAGTGTGGTGCTGCTGCTTATGTCTTGAGGGTGGGAATATATGACCCAGTGCAGACTCCCTCTATAGAGCAACGTCCACATGGGGTCCCCAGGCTGCCCCCCATGACAGCCCAGGCCTTGTGTGTGTACAGGAACTCTCCCATGGCTAGGATCACAGTAGTCTGCGGTGAAAACGTGGACCACTGAGGGTTTCACTTAGCCCTTCTCCACAATATTGAGCCTCTCTCCCAGCTCCCAGCCAATCCCAGAAGAGCTGGGTGTCACAGTTCCCTTTCCTGCCATGCTTCAATTGTTTTTCATGACTTATCTGTTGAATTTCATTGTTCTGCCTCAGATGCTGTATGCCAGATGTGATTATCTATTTGCAATTTTGGCTTTTTTTTCCCCCTCTGGAGACAGCAAGTGTCCAATACTTCTAGTCAGCCACCTGGCTTGAGAAATATGTAATACCTTCTTAAATACCATTTTTTCTCTTCGGTGTTTATATTTGGTTGCCAAAGTTCCTTTTTTGGTAGCTATTTAACACCCTGAAGGAATTTTTATGACATATTTTAGTAATATTTTAAATTCAATAACACATCATATTTTGCCAGAATAAATACAGTGTAAACTCTGAAAATTCAGATTTAATTTCTAAGTTCAAGTTTCTTCCAAAAATAAAATGGAATATTATATATACCACAACTATAATTCAGTGTGCTTAATACACCTCTTGTCTCTTACCTATTGTTGTTTGTGCCTAGACATTTTTCACTTTTTAAGCTTTGAGGGTATAGTTACAAGCCTCTGCAAGGATGCTTCTTCTCAATATCACATTATACATTTGTATTTCTTTATTTTGGCTGGGAATGTTACAACACTGTTAATCCTTTTCTTTTCTTTTACTCTATCACTTTAAGAATTTGGTATAAACCTCTACAAAAAAGTGTTATGTATTTCAAAATTGGGAAAAAGTTCATATTTTCCTCTACTTACACATTTTGGCACATCCTTTAGCTGTGCATGCTGATGTAATCCCAAATCTGGGATAAGGTTTGAATCCCAGGTTTGAAGGATAAGGCAGCTGCATAGCTCTCACAATAATTGCTAAGAGAATACAGATGTCATGTCAGAAACATGAGATCTGTGTGCATAGAAACTTCTCCTTCTAAAAAAGTCAACATCTGCTCATTATAAACTCTGTTTGAATGGATAACAGAAAGATTTAAAAGTGTTCTGATCTTCCACATGAAGATTTCTAATAACTAGATTTTAAAAATATGTCCATTAGTTAATTTTGCATATTAATAAATATTTTCATAGTCATATTGAAATGGATTGAATAATATATAATCAACTTTTAAAAAAATAGAAATTAAACTCGCTTAAAAATATTTAAAACTACTAAGATGTTTTAGGCAAGTGTTCAGACTAGGTAATGACTTACTTTTCTTCTTTATTTACTATGGAAAATGGGCCATGAATCTGTGTTTATTCACTTATGAAGTGATACTATGATAATCTAAAATGCTTAATTTGCCTGAAAACTGACACAATTCACTCTTCTCATCATCTTGTTTGATGTGATGATAGCTTTATCCTTTCTTCAACTACAGAAATCATCCATATCTCAGATCTTACATGCAATATTCCCTTTCCTTAGAAATCAAGGAAATTCTAAGTTCTAAAGTCACTCTACTGCACCTAACTCAATAGTTAAATATTTAAGCTTGTCATGATAAAGGTTGACACATATTTCTAATATAATTTTAATTTTTTGTATCTCTTCTTTTGATTTATCTATAGCTAAAGTTTCTACTAAACTCATACACATATACTGGTATGATTACAGGAATCACACAAATACACATAATTATATTGGAGTATTAGACAGCCTCAGAACTTTGGATAGCACTGTCATGTTGGGGTGTGATGGTTAATACCGAGTTTCAAGTTGATTGGATTGAAGGATGCAAGTATTGATCCTGGGTGTCTCTGTGAGGGTGTTGTCAAAGGAGATTAACATTTGAGTCAGTAGGCTGGGAATGGCAAACCCACCCTTCATCTGGTGGGCACAATTGAGTCAGCTCCCTGAGAATATAAAGCAGGCAGAAAAACATGAAAAGGCGAGACTAGCTGAGCCTCCCAGCCTACATCTTTCTCCAGTGCTGGATGCTTCCTGCCCTCAAACATCAGACTCCAAGTTCTTCAGTTTTGAGACTCAGACCGGCTCTCCTTGCTTCTCAAGCTTGCAGACAGCCTATTGTGGGATCTTGTGATCATGTAAGTTAATACATAATCAACTCCTTTATGTATCTATCCTATTGGTTCTCTCCCTCTAGAGAACCCTGACTAATACAGAGTTTAGTACCAGGAGTGGTTCTAGAGAAACACAGTATTAAGTATGGAGTTTTTTCATTGGTTTTAGTGTTTCTGAAGTTGGCTGTTTAATATGATTAGACTAAAAAATGCTAAGGATTCTACTTCTAATAGTATGGAAAACACTGATAGTCCTTGGCATGAACTGTTTAGAAAGTTATGCAAAATAAATGATTTGACACTCCTGATCCATCGCTTATCAGAGGCAAGGAGGTTAGTAACTCTATACATAATATACTTAACCATATGTGAAGAACCAAGGAACATATTGAAGCTGGTTGGTTGCTCCTAAGTTCAGTGGACAAAGTGATGAAAGAAAATGATGAACTCAAGGATTCTGTCTCCCAGCATCAGCAGAAGATAGTGAGCCTCAAATCTGCCAAGATTGCCCTGAGTGATTCTTATATCCTGAAGAGAAAGAGCTTAAATTGTGAAAAAGCAGACACAAGCTCTTATCATGTGAGCGACTGACCTGCAACGAAAGGTGCACGCACAGCCTCACCAGGTGTCTACTGTTAAATTGAGGGCATTGATTGGAAAAGAGTGGGACCTTTCAACTTGGAATGGGGATGCATGAGAGAACTCTTATGAAGCTGGGGACACAGAGTTTGTAAACTCTGATGAAGTTCTTTTGCTAGAAGGAACAGCCTCCCTATCCCCAGTACTGGCAACATCCCCTCCCCAATCCATGCTGCTATCAGCCTTTCCACCTTTGTCTGAGGTGATAAATAAACCTGTGCTGCTTGAGGCAACAGCGATGGCCTGCCCTGAGGCAGTTGGCAGGCAAAATAATGTTGATTTTCCTCAGGAGCCACCTCCAAGACATCTGTTTGCTTCTAAACCTATAACTAGACTAAAGCCCTGGTGGGGCCCTAGAGGTGAGGCTGAGAGTATCACCCATGAGGAGATGCACTACACTCAAAAAGAACTGCTTGAGTTTTCTAATTTATATAAACAGAAATCTGGATAACAGGCAAGGGGATGGATATTAAGGATATGAAATAATGATGGAAGTAACATAGAGTTGGATCAGGCTGGATTTATTGATTCAGACCCACTAAATAGTGACTCTGCTTTTAATGCAGCTCAGGGAATTAAGAAAGTTTCTAATAGATTATTTGCTTGATTAGCTGAAATATGGATTAGAAGATGGCCCACTGTAAGTGAGCTGGACATCCCTCATCTCCCTTGGTCTAATATAAAAGAAGGGATCCAAAGGCTTAGGGACATTGGGATGGTAGAGTGAATTAGTCACTTTAGACCTACTCATGCCAGTTGGGAGGATCCAGAATATACACTCTTGACCAATGCCTTGTGAAATAGATTTGTGAGGGCAGCACTTGCATCTTTGGAGAGCCCTGTATGTCTTCATCTTTGAAGAGTCCTGTTGTTCTTCTCTGGATGTCAGATCTAACAGTGGGAATCACAGTCACTCAACTACAAAATGTAAATACAATGGGAGATCCCAAGATGGCAGGGGCCAAGTGGCGGCTCCCAATTGTCAAAAGCAAGGTGGACACAGCTACCAAAATGGACAGTAGAGACAAAGCAGCAATCAGAATAATCTGAATCATGTAGAGCTCTAGCTTTGGCTAATTAATAACGGTGCTGCTAGAAGTGAAATTTATAGGAATCCTACTGCATTCTTACTTAATTTATCTGAGAAGAAACCTTTTAGGTCAAATGGATAAAAGTGTAATTTGAATTACAAAAATAGAGAATCACGATTCCTCTATCAATTTCCAGACTTCAACCAGTTTACAGACCCAGAATTCCTTGAATAAAGGGGAGACTGGGTTCCCTTAAGGAAGGACCACACTACATTACCAACAATGTATTCAGTGAATCTTTCTCTCATCCTTCCCCAAGGAGACCTCTGGCCTTTTACCAGGGTAACTGTGCATTGGGGAAAGGGAAATGGTCAGAGATTTTAGGGACTACTGAACACTGGCTCTGAGCCAATGTTGATTCCAAGGGACCCAAAACATCATTGTGGTCTTCCAGTTGAAGTAGGGGCTTATGGAGGTCAGGTAATTAATGGTGTTTTAGCTCAGGTCTGACTTACAGTGGGTCCAGTGTGTCCCCAGACTCATCCTGTGGTCATTTCCCCAGTGCCAGAATGCATAACTGGCAAAAACATACATAGCAGCTGGCAGAACTCCCACATTGGCTCCCTGCGCAATAGGGTGAAAGTTATTGTGGTGGGAAAGGCCAATGGAAACTATTAGAGCTGCCTCTAGCTAGCAAAATAGTAAATCAAAAACAATATTGCATCCCTGGAGGAATTGTGGAGATTAATGCCACCATCAAGGACTTGAAAGACATTGGGGTGTGATTCCCACCACATCCCCGTTTAACTCTCCCATTTGGCCTGTGCAGAAGACAGATGGATCTTGGAGAATGACAGTGGATTACTGTAGGCTTAACCAATGTTGACTCCAATTGCAGCTGCTGTACCAGATGTGGTTTCATTGCTTAAGCAAATTAACACATCTCCTCATACCTGGTGTGCGGCCAGTGACTTGGCAAATGTTTTTTTTTCCATTCTTGTCCATAAGGCCCACCAGAAGCAATTTGCCTTCAGCTGGCAAGACCAGCACTATACGTTTACAGTCCTACCTCAGGGGTATATCAGCTCTCTGGCTTTGTGTCATAATCTTATTCAGAGAGGTCTTGATCACTTTTTGCTTCCACAAGATATCACACTGGTCCATTACACTGATGACATTATGCTGATTGGATCCAGTGAGCAAGAAATAGTAAACACACTGGACTTATTGGTGAGACATTTGCATGCCAGAAGATGGAAAATAAAATCAACTAAAATTCAGGGAACTTCTACCTCAGCAAAATTTCCAGGGGTCCAGTGGTGTGTGGCCTGCCAAGATATTTCTTCTAAGGTGAAGGATAATTTGCTGCATTTGGCAACCTCTACAACCAAGAAAGAGGCACAATGCCTAGTGGACCTATTTGGATTTTTGAGGCAACACATCCCTCATTTGGGTATGTTACTCTGGCCCATTTATCAAGTGACTCAAAAGGCTACCAGTTTTGAGTGGGGTCCAGAACAAGAGAAGGCTCTGCCAAAGGTCCAGGCTGCTGTGGAAGCTGCTTTGCCAGTTGGGCCATATGACCTAGCAGATCCAATTGTGCCTGAGGTGTCAGTGGCAGATAAGGATGCTGTTTGGAGCCTTTTGTAGGCCCCTATAGGTGAATCACAGTGGAGGCCTCTAGGATTTTGGAGCAAGGTTCTGCCATCTTCTGCAGATAACTACTCTTCTTTTAAGAGATGGCTCTTGGTCTGTTACTGGACTTTGGTAGAAACTGAATGTTTTCCTATGGGTGATCAAGACACCATGCAACCTGAACTGTCTATCATGAACTGGGTGCTTTCTGATCCATTTAGTCATAAAGTGGGTCATGCACAGCAGCATTCCATCATCAAATGGAAGTGGTATATATGTGATTGTGCTCAAGCAGATCCTGAAGGCACAAGTTAGTTACATGAAGAAGTGGCTCAAATGCCCATGGTCTCTACTCCTGCCACCCTGTCTTTTCTCTGCCAGCCTGCAGCGATCACCTCTTGGGGCGTTCCTTATGATCAGATGACAGAAGATGAAAAGACTAGGATCTGGTTCACAGATGGTTCTGCATGATATGCAGGCACCACACAAAAGTGGACAGCTGCAGCACTACAGCCCATTTTTAGGACATCCCTGAAGGACAGAGATGAAGGGAAATCTTCCTTGAGGGCAGAACTTTGAGCATTTCACCTGATTGTGCACTTTGCATGATAGGAGAAATGGCCGAGTGTTCAATTATATTCTGATTCATGGGCTGTAGCTCATGGTTTGGCTGGATGGTCAGGACTTGGAAGAAGCATTTTTGGAAAATTGGTGACAAAGAAATTTGGGGAAGGGGTATGAGGATGGACCTCTCTGAGTGGTCAAAAACTGTGAAGATATTTGTATTCCATGTTAGTGCTCACCAACGGGTGACCTCAGCCTCTTTCCCCAGCCACCCCTGTCATCACCCAATGGGTCCATGAACAAAGTGGCCATGGTGGCAGCCTCAGGTCTAGGAAAGAATAATGATTACATGGGCCTGGCCCAGGGCCCTCCTCCTCTATGCAACCTACGGACATGGTGCCCTGCATCCCAGCTGCTTCAGCTCCGGCCATGGCCAAAAGCAGGCCAATATACAGCTCAGGCTGTTGCTTCAGAAAGGACAAGCCCCACGTCTTAGTGCTTTACACATGGTGTTGGGCCTGCAGGTGCACAGAAGTCAAAAATTGAGGTTTGGGAACCTCTGCCTATATTTCAGAGGATGTATGGAAATGCCTGGATGTCCAGGCACAAGTTTGCTGCAGGGGAGTAGTCCTCAGGAAGAATCTCTGCTATGGTAGTGTGGAAGGGAAATGTGGAGTCAGAGGCTCCACACAGAGTTGCCACTGGGCCACTGCCTGGTGTAGCTGTGAGAAGAGGGCTACCGTCCTATAGAATTCAGAATGGTAGCTCCACCGACAGCTTGCACCATGTGCCTGGAAAAGCTGCAGACACTCAATGCCAGCCCATGAAAGCAGCCAGGAGTGGGGCTGTACCCTGCAAAGCCACATGGGTAGGGCTGTCCAAGGCTATGGGACTTCCCCTCTTACATTAATGTGTCCTGGATGTGAAACATGGAGTCAATGGAGATCATTTTGGAACTTTAATGTTTAATGACTGCTCTATGGAATCTTGGACTAGCATGGGGCCTGTAGCCCCTTTGTTTTGGTCAATTTCTTCCATTTGGAATGTGTTTGTTTACCCACTGACTGTACCCCCATTGTATCTAACTTAAGTAGCTAACTTGCTTCGGATTTTATAGGCTCATAGGCGGAAAATTCTTGCCTTGTCTCAGACGAGACTTTGGACTTGGACGTTTGAGTTAATGCTCAAATGATTTAAGACTTTGGAGGACTGTTGGAAGGGCACAAATATGTTTTGAAATGTAAGGACATTCTCACACATTTGGCAGGGGGCAGCGGTGGAATAATATGGTTTGGCTTTGTCCCCATCCAAGTCTCATCTTGAATTGTAGTTCCCATAATCCCCATGTGTCATGGAGGAGCCCAGTAGGAGGTAACTGAATCATGGGGGTAGTTTTCTCCATGCTATTCTCATGATAGTGAGTACATTCTTGCAAGATATGATGGTTTTATAAGAGGTTTTCCCCTCCACACAGCTCTCATTCTTCTTCTTCCTGTTGTCATGTAAAGAAGGATGTGTTTGCTTCCCCTTCTGCCATGATTGTAAGTTTCTGGAGGCCTCCCCAGCCATTCTGAACTGTGAGTCAATTAAACCTCTTTCCTTTAGAAATTACCCATCCTCAGTATGTCTTTATTAGCAGCATGAGAACGAACTAACACATCAGGAAAGAAGAAATATTTCAGGAAGAAAATGGCTAGGAATTTTTTTCATAATGAGGTAAAAGTGCAGAGTGAAAAACAAAGAAAAATGCTGTAAACAACCAAAGTAAGAGAGATATTTATACATGATCAGCAATCAAAATAAGAGATTTATCAACAGCAACAGTAGTCAAAGAGTCTATGTTATAATACTTTCCACGTTATAAACGGGAATTGATGTCAATCTGGATTTGTATACCAAGATTAGGTTACTTAAAAAACTATGGCACTATTAAGATATTTTCAGATCAAAGTAGATAAGAGATGTGGATATGTTGTGAGAGAGAGATTAAGATTTTAGATATTAGTTGCCAGCTCAAAGATTCCCTAACACATATACTTTAAGAACATTGAAGCTAGATAAAGAAAAATACAGTGTCATAAAACCTGAAAAACTTTTAGATAAAACGAACTCATATGTAATGAATAAAAATTATACTTGGCAATACTAATTTATCAAGTAAACATTTTAGATAATTCTGGAAATAATGGACAATGTTGTGGAATGATCTGTTAAATAAGAGTTGTTTTATATTGTACAGAAGAATAACAGTTATATTGATGACTTTTAATGTTAGCTAAGACAAGAAGTTAGAAGAAAATTTACAATAAAATATTTTAAGAGACTTAAAATAGATGTATATCTTTGAACATATTTTAGGAATAATATAATTAAAATAAAGCTATAATTTCAGAAATAATAAAGGTGAAAAAGTTATACAAAAGAAGGACTACTTAAAATCTTAAACATACTTGGTAAGAAAATTTAAACATATCAGTAAAAATTTAAAAAAAGTGCTGATTTTTCCAATTAAAAGACAAAGATTGTCAAATTTGTCTTTAAAAATGCATTTTGAATTACATGGTTTTCAGAAGTGAAATGCAATGTAAAGAACATGAAGATTCGTGACGATAAAAGGAACAGATATATACCCAGAAAAGTAAACAAAGAAAAACTGTGTGTATTATACATACAATAATATGTGCTATATATGTATAATCTTACATATTATGAAAATAAGTTTATGCAAAAAAGCATTATTATCGTGTCATATTGTTATGATGATGAATTTGCAATTAACTAGAAAGACACAGTAATTATAAATATGTTTATCCTATATCTTTGTGAGAAGTTTTCACAAAATTGTGAGAAAGCTGGACAAATTTATAATCATAGTAAGAGATATTTAAACACTTTTTAATTATAATAATAGAGGACGGAACTTAAGGAAAAATCAAATTTATTCATATAATGCTTTTAAGTATTATTTGTCAAAAATAAATTATGCATTACTCAATAATTTTTAGCAAATTTTAGTGAATCGGTGTCAATCATATCATTTAGCTAACCATAAATTAATTAGATTAAAAACAGTAGAAAAATATGTATTATATTAATTATTTTGAAATTAAAAACAGAACTGTAAACAACACAAAGGTTAAAATAGAATCATATCAAGGTGAGATCTTCAGCACTGAAGAATAAGAACTAATGAAAATACAGTTTATCAACTTGTAGCATGCACTTTAAGCAGTGTATTTTTTTTGAAGTATGTAGCATTAAACACTTATATCTGACCACAAGAAATACTAAACATGAAAGAGCTGAGCATCTCACTCCAGTTGAGTGTACAAAATGCAAATAACAACAAACATGAGAAAAGACATTTCAAAGAGAAAAACAGGGAAGATTTGGAAACCAAATTTTATTTTGAAAAATCTAATGAAACAGACTTCTAGGATTACTTAAAAAGTAGAGAAGTAAAAATTAATAGTTGAATGTGTCAATAATTATAGAAATAGTCATGATTAAAAAGTCATCTGTTGGTATTTCAATAATTTTATTACATTAAATTTTAAATATCAAACCACATACAAAATTACCTGGATAAAATATAACTCACTAAAACTAGCAAGAGAAGAAATAGAAATTCTGGATGGATTATAATCATTAAAGACATTTGAGCAACATTTGAGATTCACCCATTTTTTTCAAGTGAAAGCAAAGGAAGAAGAAACACACGAAAATAGTTATTGAGACTTACATGAGGGAGTTCTAAGAAACATTGCAATGTCCATTGACTTCAAAACAAAACAATGAGATAAAGAATAACAGAGAAAAATATTTCAAACGAATTTACTATGTTAATATTGTATTGATACCAACGTAGACAATACAAGAAAAAAAAATTGCCAGCTAATCTTACTTGTGAGCATAGATTTGAGTCTAAACAAGATGTCTACAAACTAAATGTGTGTGCACACATGTGCAGACACATAAACACACTCTTATTTGCAGTCTCTAACCATTAAATTACAAAACAAAAATCACAAAAAAATTAGAGATGTGAAAAAGTGTTTTAAGTTTACATATAAAATGTTACAAAACATTGCTGAGAAAAGTCACAGTAGATTAATGTTCTTGTTCAAAGATATAAAACATAGAACTAAGAATGAATTTCCAGTTTATAGGAGCCATGAAACTAGAGAGGAAAAAGTTACCCAATACCATTAAAGAACAAGTTGACAAATCTAGAACACAAGAAAACTGACTGGTTTATTCAACACAACAATGTCATAAAATTTGCAGGAGAAATGTTCAATTTGTTTGAGGCTTAATTGCAGGAAACCATGTGTAAAAATAATATTTTGATGTAATGGGGGAAATTTAAACATAAGATGAGATCTCACTAATGCCAAGTAATAATTGTTAATTTTTTAACGGATGATAATAACATTTTGGTTAGTGGAAAAATGTACATATGTTTTAGAAATGCGTATAATGGTTTGGGAAGGTAAATGACCTGAGGCCTAGCATCTGCTTTAAAATATTTCAGTCAAGAAATGGGGGAAAGACTAGGAGGGAAAGACAAAACAATGTGTCAACATTTGATAATTGTTAAATCAAGATAATGTGTATATAATTACATTCAATATTACTCTATATTTCTGTTTACATTTCAAATTTTTCATGATAAAATTTTCTAAATTTTTGAGAATTAATATTTTAAAATGTACAGCAAATGGTGTGTCTAATTGTAAAAATGCTAGAAACATTTCCTTTAACATCTGTGGTAGTTGACTATTTAACACATTATTAGTTTTGAAACTATTTGTAGATCTTTATACTTGTTCTTATTATTGCAATTATTTTTGCTACTAGTAACACAATTTTTAAAAACATCAAAGATATTCCAAACTTCTTTCTTTAAAAAGACACCTAATGTGAAAATTTAAAAGATAAATTAAACTATATCTGACCACTAACCAGAGCATTCCTTGGAGAAGTGGAATGTACCAACTTGCATTGGTAGCCAATTAAGCAGTGTCATAGCTATACCCTATTGTTTTTAATCATAATATTTTTATTAAGGTTAATTGTAAATGTTTCTGATTAAAAACCTAGAAGAGACCACAGAGATAATTTGAATAATCTCTTTACATACTGAAGATCTGTGGACCACATAGATATAAGGTTTGCCCTTATTCACATAGCCAGTAAGACAGAACTTAGACGCAGCTCCTATTTAAAATACAATTTCAGACAAGTCATTATGTGCATTTTACAACTGTGTATTTATATAACAAAATATTTATAATTAAAATTTTAATTAATAAGAGACCTGCTTAATTATAGGCATATGCTTATATGAATACCCAGCGTGTTTAAGCATTAGTAATAACATAGGTACTCTGGTTCTCTTCTCTTCATTCTTAGGACAAATATTTATCTCACACAGAAATAATAATTATTTAAAAAGTTTTTTCTTTGATTTAAAAATTTTATTTCCTCTTTGATACATTTTCTTTACATTGTTTTGGACTTACATGTCTAATTATGATATTCAGGAAAGGGAATTTCCATCTATTTTTTAAGAATATGAGCTCCAGAAAAAGGCAGTACACATTGTACAAAGCCAGGTTTACACCTTATGTACATAAGGGAAGAAATGAACAGTAAGATATTTATAGGTAGTCAAACTTCCACAAAATGCTTTTTAAAATATTGATTTGATTGATTATAACTGCATTGGAATACAGTAAGCAACTATTAGTGAAATCTTTTATAATGAGGAAATGCAAGCATTTTGCATCTCATCTGATAGCATATGTACCAAATGCATCTAAGGAGATGCTAATTCCAACGATATCATATTTCTAATATACTTTCATATGGCATAATTAAAGAATCCCGTCCTCCTTTCAATGGTGAAGTAAATTCCATGGTTTATCTCGTTTCTGTCAATGTGTTTCACTACTCATTTGGAGGCTAAAAATATATGACAAAGCAAATAAAAACGAAAGTACTGACACTGCAGTGTTGTTCCTTGAATCATTTTTATCTTCATATTTCAACTTTTACAACATTAAGTATGAAAAAGTAAAGATCCTTCATATTAAAGAAAACCAACTGTGTACTGTAAAAACACACACACACACAGAGAAAGACACACACACACACACACACACACATCTCTAGCTAGAAAAAATAAGAACATTTATGTCACCTAAAAGTAATTGGTCATCTCTTACAAATCATTCGCCTGAAGACTAAGTAATCAACAAACTGAACTCACATTGAAATAAATGGCAATTGTTTATTAAAAGATATCAAAATAATTATGAGAACTATAGTTTCAATTAGAAAGTGTATAAAACATAACTCATATTGCAGTCAGAATCAGCATGTAGGATGCCTCTGGACTCACTGCAGAAATTAACTCTGTCACCAATTGGACTCCTCCAATCTCTACCTGAACTCTTTCAGTTAAAAATATTCCCTCTAGTCACAATGTTTCAGATTTCCTTGTTGAAAGATGTCATTGTAAGCTAAAGCTCACCTCTCATGTCTTCCTCACACTGCTCTTAGTTCTGTCCTAACAGCTGTAACAACTAAATCCATTTTCAGTTTGTAGCCCATTAATATTTGAAAACACTTATACTGTCTTTTCTCAGACACTATAAAATAAATATCTTATTTATTTATTTATTTATTTATTTATTTAGAGTCTTGCTCTGTATCCCATGCTGGAGTGCAGTGGTCAGATCTCAGCTCACAGCAACCTGTGCCTCCTGTGTTCAGGTGATTCTCCTGCCTCGGCCTCCAGAATAGCTGGGACTACAGGTGCATGCCACCATGCCTGGCTACTTTTTTGTGTATTTTTAGTAGAGACGGGGTTTCACCATATTGGCCAGCTTGGTCTTGAGCACCTGACCTCAAGTGATCTGCCCGCCTTGGCCTCCCAAAGTGCTGAGATTATAGAAATGAACCACCATGCCCAGCCTAAAGTAAATATCTTTAGAGGTCATGGTTGTTTGTCTGTCCATCATCCATCTTTACCTTTCTGCTTCATGATAGAGCTTACATTTTGTTCAATTACCTACTTTTATTTTTTCAGGTAGTTGATGCTTATCAAGAAAAGATACCACCCTAAGGTTCTGAGATTTGTCATGACCAAACTAATCATAGTAATTCCAATCACTTTGACAATAATAGATTCAGAAATCTACGCTTAAGTCAATTAGCATTTGTCATTCACCTGGCCAAAATTATTGATCTGTGGATGAACACCTGATCTATGTCCAATCAGAGGCAAGTAAGAAAGCATTGAGTCTCACTTGCCAATGCAGTAAGTTTTGAACAACAAGAGACCCAGTTTGGGGAATTAATGACCCCAAGGATAAAAAGTTAAGACCATGACATTGTGGAAGCACTGATAAATCGAAAGATTGAAATCTGATGTACCTCTGAACTTCAAATAATATAGGTTTACAGATTAAGACCATTTGATGATTTCTTCCCCCTATTGCTTCTTAAAAATGTATTCATGTGTGTGTGCATATATTCCTCCTGGGGATAAAGTTCCCAAGTCATGTAATCAATAAACATGATAATGTAAAAAACAATTTCATTTGTTTCTATTTGTGTTATTTTCCCCACGTAAACGTTTCTATACAGTGAGACTCATGATGGTATAAAATGAGCAGGCAACAGTGTCACTGTGGAATGTCATTCTCACTGATTTATCCCACAACTTTCATTCCTTTGGGTTCAGATCCTGGGACACCTTGTTAAAATGTTAAAATCTTATCATAAAGGAATAGATCTATTGCTCGGCAATCCTTATCCTTAAATCATTTTATCGATAAAATCAGCTAGTCAGCCACTTAGCTTAAGTGAAAGCCCACAGAGGAAATCAACATTATCTATGTTATAATATTTCTGAGTCTATCTCTTCTACTAAGTATGAAAGCTTAGAGGCTGTTGTGAATTTAGAATTAAAAATATAAGTGACTTGGATAAATATGCATTATTATTCGCTTCCTTTAAGAGACACGGATTCCTTCGATTAAAAAGCCAGAAAGATGTTAGTTAATGTAGTAACTACCAACAACGTAAGAATCTTCGCCATTCTTTTAGAAGTCCGGTAATTTGTTTTTCTGAAATTGAATATATTTGTTTACTGTCTCGGAGAGACATATATATTTCTAGAATCTTGTGAGGCTTTGATATCCTTTGCCTGGGTACCAAACTTTTTCATGCATAAGCACTTTAATGTACTTCCAATGTTTTAGTTTGATTTTGTTCTTCCAGTGGCTGAGCAAATGGCTCATTTGCTTTTTTTTGTTGTTGTTGTTGGCAAATATCTTCCAGTTACGAGGGTTTTATTTTTTATTGCTTTTATTTGTAATCACTGTAAATGATACATTATAAATGAAACAAATGGTGTTTCTAATCAATATTTTAAGAGACATGGTATATTTATATCTAAAAAGTTAATTTCATGGATTATGTTTTTTAATTCTACTTCCTCAAATTTCCTAGAAACTTAGAATATGAAAAAAAGAAAAATTTAGAAATTATCTTAAAAACTTGTTCTTTTATTTTACAGTTTTGAAAAGAGAGAAACAGAAGCTGTGTTATTCATTTATATTCACCATATTTGTTGATAACAGAGCTAGAACACTTAAGGCAACTAAATTTTCAGTGCTGTTTTACTATTGTGCCAGTTATCTATTGCAATAATAATGCTATGTCATAAACAATTACACAATAAACATTTATTAGCTTACTAGTCTTTAGGTTATCTGAACCATTATTTTTTTATTCCAGGTTGGGCTCAACTGTTCTCATCTGTGCTTGATTATGCGTTTATGGTCAACCGATGGGTTGGCCGAGGGCTGGCATTCAGGCCTTCTTGATTGCAATCTTTCACATCTCTGGACACTGGACTTGGCTATTTTGGCTGACTGTGCCCCACATGATCTCTCCTCCTTCATCAGGTTACCCCAAGCTTGTTAACATATTAGGGGCAGCATTATAAAAGTGCGATTGAATGCACACAAGACCTCCTGAGGCTTTGGTTTGTAACTCATATACCCTCACTTCTGTTGCAAGATACAAAGCCAGCTTAAATTCAGGAATTGGGGAAATGGATTTATTTCTAAAGGAAGAAGGAGCAAATTCACATTGCAATAGTGTGCATAGAAAAAGGGTTAAGAATCTGATCACGTTCACAATCTTTCTACTACAAACTACACGGACTTTTTTGTTGTTCTCTATTTCCATTCCTTGAAAGCTCTCTTTATCCTCAGCTTCATGCATAACCTCAAAAGTAGCATCATCCATCCCCAAGTTCTTTGATTTTTACTAACATATGCAATGCTGACAAATTACTATTCCATAGTGTGCTTTTGGTCATAATCTATGGCATGACTCATTATCATTATGGAAGCCCAATTTTTGTCTTCTCCTTGCTATGTCATTACTATCCTACTGTATGATATTTTATATCTGATTAATCAGTTTTAGTGCAATTATTTTAAGATAAAACATTAAAAAAGTTATTTTTAAGAAAACCCTTTTTTCACTCTGACAGGGAAAGCAGAACTTTTCCAAGCTGGAATTGGCCAAAGCATTAAGGTTGTCTTGAAAATGGAAACCAAGTGTAAAATCTTAAGTTGCCTCTACCTTGCAAATTAGCACTGAAGTCCTTCTTGCCCAGATACAATCCTCTTTAGTTTCTACTTAGTTTCTATGTCATGCATATATGCCTTGACAACAATAAACTGCCCAACCTTTTCCAGATTAAATTCGAACAGATAAAAAGTGACTACAAAAATATATTATCATGTAGTTGTAAGTCCCATAAAAAAAAAATAAAGTTTTGTTAGGGGAAAGACAAGAAATCTTATTTTGTCATAAATTGGCTACTGTAATGAGACCTGGAGTTAGTGAGAAAGTTATTCCTTATCATTATAGTAGTCCTCAAGTGTCTTTATGGCATTAGAAAGACGTAGATTTGAATCTGAGCACAACGGTTGATTGCATGGCCTTGAACAGCTGACATAACCTTCTTGAGCCTTAGTGTCTTTATTCATAAAATATGGTTGTTTGAAAATACTTTGAGGAATTGGCATAGGGCTTAAACAAGGCAAAACAAAATTAGACTCTCAGAGTGCCTTTCTTGTATCAGAGGCTACAAAAACATTTGCCATTTTATAAACTGTATTAGTGCTCAAATCTACGTAAATGTGAAAGAAATGCAGATCATCTTCTGAAGTGACTTGAAATCTTTTTGACTAAGTTTTATTGGGGAATGGTGGTATATTTCTGAACTTATTTGTATTCTTCTTTGTGCTAGATTCAGCATTTTCTACTGCTACTATACCACATTATTTCTTTAAAACTCCTCTGACAGCATCTTTGAGATGAATGAATAGTTAGTGTCAGTGTCGCTGACCTGTTAAGAGGACCAAATTTGGATCCAGTACAACTGGTTTTCAATCTAGATCTGCCACTTAGAGGACCAAGTTTGAATCCAGTACAGCTGATTTTCAATCTTAGATCTGCCACTTACTCGCTGTATGATTTGGGTAGAAATCGTTCTATCTTTCTGTGCTTAAGTTTCCAAAATAGGAAAAAGGATGATAAAAATAGCACCTACATTATGAAGCTGATATGAATATTAAATAACACAGTTCCTAACACATTAGAAGACATTAGAAGTCTTCCATCTCGTGTAGTATTATTATTCTCTAAAATAAAGGGTGGTTGGCGGGGCGCGGTTGCTCACACCCATAATCCCAGCACTTTCGGAGGTGGAGGTAGATTGAGGTCAGGACTTTGAGATTAGCTTGGGGCAACATGGTGAAACCCCGTCTCTACTGAAAATACAAAAAATTTAGCCAGACTTGGTGGCAGGCACCTGTAATCCCAGCTACTCAGGGAGGCTGAAGCAGGAGAATCGCTCGAACCCTAGAGGCAGAAGTTGCTGTAAGATGAGATTGCACCACTGCACTCCAGCCTGGGTGACAGAGCAAGACTCCGTCTAAAAAAAAAGAAAGAAAGAAAAAAATACACACACACACACACACACACACACACATATTTAAATCAATGATATAAAATAAAGGGTTGTAAAACAGATTGAGAGTAAAATAATGAAGGTTCATTTATATGTATTTGTCTAATGAACATTACAACATAGAATGTTTGCTAAATTAAGATATTACAATTGACTTTTTTTTTGAGACGGAATCTCGCTCTTTTGGCCCAGGCTGGAGCACAGTGGCGGGATCTTGGCTCACTGCAACCTCTGCCCGCCTGGTTCAAGTGATTTTACTACCTCAGCCTCCTGAGTAGCTGGGATTACAGGTGCTCGCCACCATGTCTGACTAATTACAATTGACATTTAAACTATTTTATCAGTGATAATGGTTACTGAAAATTTTGTTTCCATTTACTATCACCTGAGCACTATGTCTCGCAGTTTTAACACAATGTTATATATTTTTATTTTTGATAATATATATTGCAAAGTACCTTCTTTCTTGGTCTTATCAAACATTTAATAGCTACAGGTCATCATGGACACGCATTGGACAAACTCTAGTGAAGTGCGTCTATGTACAGTAGGACTTATGTAAGGAGGAATAATGGTGAATAAGTATTATGGTATATACACAAGAGCAATAGAGAATGTTACCGTATTTAAGGGATGATCATTATCTATATGTCTCCCACTTTTTGTGAATTTTATTACTGATACACATCAGGGACTTTAGAGAATGGGCAAGGAGGACAAAGCATAGGAAGGAGCATTGCAACAGTTAACATTGCTTACTGAGAGGAAAGGAGAAAATCATAATTGAAGAGCTCCTCTGAATTCACAAAGCAGAGGCAGCAGCAGGTAAAAGAGGAACTCAAACAAAACACGTAAAGTATACTAATTTGTTTCAGTTCAGTTCAGAGAACACTTTGAGGAGAAATTTAAATGGTTCTAATAAAAATCTAGGCTGGGCGCGGTGGCTCACGCCTGTAATCCCAGCACTTTGGGAGGCTGAGACGGGTGGATCACTAGGTCAGGAGATAGAGACCATCCTGGCTAACACAGTGAAACCCCATCTCTATTTTAAAAAAATACAAAAAACTAGCCGGGCGAGGTGGCGGGCACCTGTAGTCCCAGCTACTCGGGAGGCTGAGGCAGGAGAATGGCGTGAACCTGGAAGGCGGAGCTTGCAGTGAGCTGAGATCCATCCACTGCACTCCGGCCTGGGCGACAGAGTCAGACTCCGCCTCAAAAAAAAAAAAAAAAAAAATCTATTCTACTTCAAGCTACTGTATATTTTTATTTTTCTCAGCATATAAATATTTTTCATCACCACAAAAAACATAAAATGCATATTGTATATCAATTTGAGAATACTATTTCTACTCATGTTACCATTTCACATATTACTCAATTGAAACATGGCGGTAAGACTTCTTACAGTTCTGCCAGGCCAGCTGCCTGAGGGGTCACCTACATTAAACTCTGTTTTTTGACTTCCAGAGTTAGAATACCCAGGCCACCAATGGCTCAGATTATAGCTCTTAGGTGGTGTGAAAAAGATCTTTCTTGTATTAACTGCAGAGAACAGAAAAAAGCACCTAAACCTCCAGAATCTAGGGGATGGGCACCTCATAAACTTCTTCCACAGATATATACATATACACAACAAACTGAGCTGCCATTAGCATTCAAATTTGTAGATCAAAACAAATCGTTCAGGAATCAAGACAAAAAAAAATAAATTAGTCCAGGAAACAAAATTATGAGGCAAATAAAAGAATTAAAGCGTAAGATATACCGACTTGGATGACTTTCATGTGTGATAAGTACATCTGAATGCTTTGGATCTAGTAAATTTTCCAGATTCCGTTGGTTGTGGGCACACTGTTTAAAATACTTTATTGAGCATCTCTGATGATAGAAAGGACTAAAAGCGCTGGAAGGAGGTGGTCCTGAGTACATAAAAAAAAAAAAAAAAAAAAAAAAAAAACCTTTATGTCCATATAAAACTTCCATTAATGCTAATCAGAGCCTTGCTTATAAATCTGAACACATCAAAGAGAATATATATGTATATGCATATATGTGCATATGTTTATATTTTGCTCTTGAGTTTTCACTATGAGTACATTTATAATGATGGTAAGTAGGTCTTCTTTTAAGTCACTTATAATTTAAATATATTAACATTTTTGGGCATGTAGTTTTTCAAAACTTTTAGATCATTAAAACTTTAAATTCTTATGTGGAATAATTTGCAACCTACTATAACTCTACAGATTCTTCATTGCAAATGAGACTATAAGACTTTAATTACTCATGTTTGATAATCTAGTTTGCACTTTACCAAATATTTGATATTACATTTAACCAAACCTATAAGGAGATGGAGAAAAACACAAAGATAAAGGCAATGGTTGGAGCTAAGGGTAAAGCAGAGGGCGAGGAAGGAGGAGAAGAACAAGCAGAAGGAGGAGGAATGAAACCTGTAGCTACAAGAGCATAACAGTCTAGACTATGAGAGTCTCGAGAATGGATCCTTCTTCTCTTCTTTTCTTTGAATTTCTGGAATTTGGGACAATGCCAGGCACAGTGTAGGTGAGCTATGCATGCTTGCTAAACTAACCTAAACTGACAGAATGATAAAAGTTAATTACTGATGTAAACAATGCCTTCACCAGTTTTTCTACCCTCTGGAGGCTTTATAGAGAAGAATTAAGCAAAATAATTTTTTAAGGTTCATTTGAGTTAAAAATTGCCTGAAATAGTGTCAAATAAAGGGTAGAACTACCTATAGGGTAAAAGAAAATATTAATTGTAATAATACCAAGAAAGACTTGGAGATTGTGAACTTGGGAGAGTTATGATAATATTTCCATAATTATAAATGTAATGCAAACTGTAATGTTATATACATATATCCTATTTCTGGATCAAAGTCATATACAAAAATAATTGATAACCTAATGTTTAAGGCACAGTAAGTAAATTTAATTCTTTTAGGTTTCTGAATGCCAGTTTTTGAGGTTTGTGAAGGTAAGGAGATTCCAACCTGCCCACGCTGCCACACACATCCTTCTTTGTAATGCACAATTAATGATGGAAATCTATGCCAAAAATTGTGGTGTGCTTGGCTCTGGCACCTCTATTACAATACTTGCTATAATTATCTGGTTATTTATTAATCTCCCTCACTCTCTTAGAAACTTGTCTGCTTTTCACACTTATTTGTTTATTTCGCGAGTTCCCATGCCAGAAAAAAATAAAAATAAAATGGATGCATTAAAAGATTTAAAGATGGAAAAAACAACCAAAGATAAGACAACATGGTCTCTGGCCTCACATAGTTTATATACTAACAGATAGAAGAGTCAATGAAACAAAGATGCAAACAAAGTAATTATAAATTGTATTAGTTGCAATGTAGAAAAGCAATTATACCCTCAGTAATAGAAAATATATTCATTGATTATTAATTAATTTGACTTAAGAAAAAGTTCAGTTAGTTTTTTGGCATTTTCTTCATATGTATAGCAAAAAGTAATTTTTCAAAAAGAGGCAAAAGTACAATTTCTTCCCTCGAGATTTCTCAGCTTAATTTTGAATAGACACATTTACGTAAGTGTATGCAACTTAAGATAATGTATTATACAATATGTGAACTCAAAATACAAAGGGGTATTTAGAGAGGTTTACCCAAAGTACTGTGAAACAATAGAAGGAAAGATTTATTCCAGTAGAGGGAATAATTTGTTGACAAATATGTTAATGGAAAGCAAGAGGTAGTACAAGAGTTGCGATAAGAGCCAAAGCCAAGGAATCTGGTTATGGTAGACTAATCTTGAACCAGGAATATTAGGGAAATATTTAGTAATTCAATTACCAACAAACATCTAAGCTTGTATCATAATTTTGTTTAGGCCAAATCATAAATAAAAAATTAAATAGATTTGTCTGTGTGTGTGCATGTGTGTGCACATATGACAGTTTTGACATTCTCTCCATAGTTTTATGATGGCAACTCATACACAAAAAACTGGAGATCTTTATATTTATAACTGACAGTCAGATATTTGCTAGAAAATTTTGGAAGATTTATGACAAAGATGCAAAGCAAGTGAAATTTTCCTGGGATTGATTTTAATAGAAATGGAGAAGCATAAATGTTCGAAACTATTTTTAATCTTTCCTTATATACAAGCAAATCTTATATGTAATACAAAGAAGGAGTAATCAGACAAAATTTCTGACTTTTTAAAAACTTTTGTTTAAGTGAAAGAACAGGAGAACAAATTGTTGTATTTGACATTTCCTTTTGGGATAGCTGGAACATTAACGAATGGGCCCAAGGTGATTGAACTATATTACTAGTTATTCATAAGTGAAACACCCTAGACATTCATACCCCTGTTGATATGCTATCATCAATTTTTCATTTTTTTCACTGTTAGGTTTATTACTGACAGTGAAGAAAATGCAGATAAAACTGATACACTCAAAGTAATTTGATTTTAAAAGATTTATTTTGTTTTCTAAATTGCAATTTAATATAATCTCTAATGGGAGTTTTAAAATTTTTCCTTTCCTTTTATTTTTTGTCACGGTATTAACAGAAATGTTATTGTTGTCTTACATGCGTTAAGCTCCTGGTATCAAATTATGTTTTGGCAATGTCATTTTTCAAATGTATGTAGCATATTTCTTAATAGATCTCAATGCTACTTCACAATGGACTGTACTAATTCTTTCTAAATATACAATATTAATACTCTGCTATTGGATCTACTTTTAAAAGAAAATAAAGCTTAGGCTATTTTACAAAATAGTAAGGAAAAAGGAAGAAACAAAGCAACACAATGATTTCGGGTAAGAAATCTGGTTACTACAATAGCATTTTAGTATATCTTGCTCTCAAATCCAAGGCAAACATTAGAAATGACTGTGTTCACTATCTCCTATTTAAAATTCAACCTATTGTAATGCTGTTCTTTTCTTTATTTTTATCAAATAGTACTCTATTCCCTAAACTTATTTATTAGTTCTCAAAACAGAACTGGTACTTTATAAAAACTGCACTATGGATTACTATCCCATCAATCAGAATGGCATTTTTTGTCCTCTTCTTTTAGATTCACTGTATCTGTAGCAGGACAAGCCGCAGACAAAACCTCTCAGACGCCGAGTTGTAGAAGGAAGGGATTCAGCTGGGAGCATCGGCAAGTTACTGCCTTAAAATCCGAGCTCCCCAAGTGCATAATCTCTTTCCGTTTTAAGGGCTCACAACACTAAAGATTTCACATGAAAGGGTCGTGATTGATTTGAGCGAGCAGTGGGTACGCGACAGGGGCTGCACGCACCGGTGGTCAGAGTGAAACAGAACAGAGCAGGAAGTTTCACAATGTTCTTTTATACAGTGCCGGGAATCTATGGATAACACTGGTTTCTAAGTCATGAGTTGATTTTTAACTACTAGTTTTAGGCCAGGCAGGCCCAGGCCCGGTTTTGGGCCTGGCGCTGGGCTGCCTGTCTTTGGTTTCATTTCGTTGTTTTTTCTTAAAACAGGTACTGAGTATAAAACAATATAAAACAATATGAGAAGATCTCTCTCTTCCCTCATATCCATTGTTCCAAAACTAATAATCCGTTACTGATTCTTTAAAAGCTTCCTGTAGACAATGCAGCCTGAACAGATTACTTGGACTTCTAAGCTTTTATATCAAGGCAAGTTTCCGTCATTGGCAATACATTGTTTACTGCCAAGTAATAGTTCTACAATTGCTTTTTAGAACTTTATTGGTCATTTTTGGCACTCTCCAAGTAGCAAGTATTTATATCATATCTATGTAAGATTTTGAGGGCAAGAACCACATTTTAAATCATTTTTTCCTCAAGAACACAATTCAGAGTGCTGAAGATATGACTTTTTTCTTTCTGTTTTTAATCTGTGAAATTTTGCAGTAATATTTCTATCTATGGAGAAATAAAAATAATGTTGACCTTCATTTATTTATGTACGTATCCTGTCAATAATTACTAATTACCTACTAGGCACAAAACACTGGGGACACAAACACTAACATGACACTAGTTTTACCCCCAAAGAATCATAATAGTAAGCAGTTGTTCTTTCTACCTGTCCCCAGTTAACTAGATTCGCATGCTAACTAGATTCACAATGACTGCATTCTTGGGGAATCCAGTACCTGTTTATTTACAAGGTTGTAGAATGAAACTAAAACAAGTTAAGCACAGTTGAACTTCCATATTCAGGCTACCAAAAGAGATTTGGCTTCTAGAAAAGCGGAAATTTTCTTTTAATATATTGAGATTTCAGTATATAATCATATAAATTTCTCCTTGACATTTGTAAGAAATACTAAACAAAAACAGATACAAATATTTTTCAATAAAATTAACAAAGTAGTAATGTAAAAATGCTGGATAACATTTTGAGATGAACAGTTTTTTTGGTTTCTTACAGTAACTGAAACATAAAGAGTTGTATCAATCACAAATGCACTTTGGGAGAGATGATTTCATCATGCTAGGATGTTTTACATAATTGAAGAAACTAATTAATTCTAGGTGCAGCTAAATTACAAAGTTTAAATACAATAATTAAAAACAAAATTGAGAAAGCATTACAAAATTCAAATTGCCATTCTACAGTTACTGGTTTGTTAATGTAAGTATACATATGTATATACATGCACACCTATATTACGCTATCTATTTTTTTGCATCTTCTATTTTTTAACTTCTATTTTTGAAGAGAACTTTCCTTTCTACAGTAGATTATTCTTTCTCTGTTTGACCTGATGAAGAGATTATGAACTGCAGCATCAGATACACTGTTTTTAAATTTTAGTTGTCCAAATTTACTGCTGCATAACTGGGGTAAAGTTACTACAAGTTTTTTTGTGTGTCAGTTTCTTCATCATTAAAACTATCATACTAAAAAATATTCATGATAAAGATAGAACAGATTTATATGTAAATTGTTTAGTAAAAACTTTGGTACTTTATACTATTCTGCACTCAAAAGTCATTTTTTATTATTGTAAGATTGTCAATTTTATACAGATGAAATTCATAGCATATGAATACTAGACTGGAAAAAGAATTAGGTGATAAAATATTTCTTTTTTTTTCCCCCTGTTTTCTAAGTACAACTATGAAGTGGGATGACTATTTTAATATTCTTATTAACTGGAATAACTATTTTAATATTTATATTGTGATAATATCTGCCTTAATCAAATTATTTGGGTTATTTTTAACATTATGCAATGTATAAAAGGAAATCAGTACATATGCTTATAGAGATATTAGTGAAAGTACATTGTAAATTGATGTAAGATGTAAGAAGCTGGAGTTGGGAGGCTTGGGAATAATAGGCCAGCCTAGAGTGTCCTTTTTACTAAGTTATTCTATCAGAATTTTGAACTTAAACAGTTTTGATTTATCTATTACTTTTATTTTTCTGTTACTAATACTGATTTTTATCTACATAGCTTTTTTTTTTTTTTTTTGTACACTGAATTTACAGTAGGGCTCTGATTGCTAAAAAAAAAAAAGAATGAGAAAACGTTGCATGGAAGATCTGAGACCTACATAACATGTGCTTGCTGGGTACAAATAGACTAAGAAAAAGGCAAGGGTGGTTATCAAGAAAAAAAAATATGATACTTAGGCTAGGTCGTACTGTGATCTTGAATGTGTGTGAAACCATTGCTAAGTTTAGAATAAATAAAAACACATTCTTTAAGATGGCTACATGCATTGATTACTAAAAATGTAGTTTGGATGAATCCATACATCTAAAGGATCTTGCCAGCTCTGTGAATCCAGCTCCCAGTTCTAGACCAGTAATGTGTAATTATTCCCATCGGTTGATGAGGCAACTGAATCCCAGAAAGCCTTGGCTAGTACAGTAAACTGGCTTTTCAACCGCAGTTAAAACAGTCTCAAAGGAAAGAAAAAGTATACAATACTTACATGACTTTTCTTAGAGCAATTCTAGATTTCATTAGGATTCTTTGCTATCTGAGTTGCAAAGATGAGTTGTTTAAGAATGATGAACTCCTAAATCATATGACTATCACCATTTTTATCAATTCCAATTGATTAATCACCCCACAAGTCTTAGTGGATGTAGATCTACATTAAAAAAAAGAAAATTTTCATATAGGACCAAAACCTGCAACCAGTAATGCCTGCCTTTTAGCAGATTTAAATATCTACTTTCCCACATAGATGCTTTACAGAGTCTCAAAAAAATTCCTACCGTTCATATTAAGCTTTCTTATGCTTTTATATGCACAGAATCTTAGTGCAATCTTACCTTGGTGGTGACAGTGCAAAGGGAAAAATCCTTACTAATCCCTTCTAATCTTTTTTCAAGATTTGAGATTTTGGAACATTTTAGTTATTAAAATTTGTCACTCAAACTTTACATATATTTAACTTAACACGTGAATAATCTTCTGTGTCTGGGATATTCAGACAGCTGGTTTCATTTAAAAAATAAAACTGTGTTTTTGGCATTTCTTTAAGTGGAATTTGAAACGAAGTTATCCAATGTTAAATTTCTGTTCTAAAAAAAAAGTTACCTTTATTCAAATAATATAAAGGAATTCTGAAGTACAAGAACTAGTGTTAGCCAGGAGTTTGAATATTCAGAGGCCCATCAACATCTAAATATGTTTCATGAAAGCTCGGATATGCTCTGTCATTTAGTGAAGCAGAGAAAGAGAAGGTGTTGCCATTTTATGGCCATGCTCTGAATCCCCATCCTGTTGTCCCGCTGCCATCCTAGGTGCCTTACCCGTGGAGAGAACCCTCCACTAGAGTGTATTTAATCTGCTAGTTCATTACAACCACATATAAAAGCTGAGACATAATTGTGTTTGTATTTTAAGTGACTTTTTACTGGTGTTGTTTCCACCCCCCAGCTCTTGTAAAAATCTGGGCACAGAATACTCTTAAAGATCAGTTTTAATATTATTTTAAAATATTCTTTAATAATTCCAGGAATAAAATGAGATGTACAGATATTAACTACCACAACCTGAAGCAGCATGACTGTGAGTGTTTTCTCTTTTTAAAAACGTCTTTGCTGAATGTGGCTGCTTAGGAAATATCTGGTTCTATGCAGTTGCACAATAGGAAATAATCAAAGCAGTTGCCTATAGGACTAGAAAGGTAACCAAAATTTTATAGTGGAAGCAAGTTGGTTCTCTGAGAAAATAAGCAATAAGGACTGCGGTTTTTCCCTACATGGGTCAGCTGCTTATCTATAGTGAATTGTTGTCTGGGAAAGATGGGCTATCCAGGAAGAGCAGGAAGAACAGATCTTTTGAATGTGTTGGCATTAAATTGATTTTGAATTAATATTAAATACACACATTCCCCTCCATTCATAGACACACATTGTGGGCTCAACAAAACCTTTTGTAACGAAGTGAACTACGGGCATCTAAGTGACTAATGATCAGTATGTTTGGGGATGATTAATTGTATTAGGCTGATGATTCATAATGATACTTTAGATTTAATTAATATTAACTGAAGCCCACTGTGTATAAGGCACTCTTACAGGTGCTGTGTAAACATAAATATAAATGGGACATGGTCTTTTCATCATATGTCCACATACTCTTCTGGAATGTTGGTATGTAATACTGAAGAAGGAAATTCATACATGGAAGACATCATTGCAGAAAAAAACATAGAGTCATAAAAATTTGACTTGACTTACCTCTTTACCATGTGCTGTGTGGCTTTGGAAAACTCATTTAAATTCTCTGATTCTTACTTTTCTTATCTTTAAAGTACTGCTTTGCTGTAATTTGAAGTCAGTAACAGATATAAAACACTTAAATAGCTGGTAAGTGCTAATAAGAACCTCAAACATGAGAACAAATAAACCCAGCCCAGCATCCTTCGTAGAGTTGTAGTGACAGAGATAACATATATAAAGGGCCTGTTCAGTACATACATTTTTAAGTACTCAATAAATCACAACCTTGGAGATTGTTAGATCTAAGTTTATCTAAGTGTTTATAGGTTTTGTAACATATGGATGAAACATTTTGATTAAAATGGATTCTTTTCATGTGATGACACAACTTAATCTATTTGTCAATATTCTTAGTATCTGTAAATACCAGAGATATAAACGTTTTGAAGGAAAATGCTCAGTATAATGAGATCAGTCAATTATTTATTCCCTAAATGGATTCTGTTGCTGTAAGCAAATGCTTACATTATTGCAAGATGCCTGGCAGACTAAATGAGATACATTTTTTAATAAAGATATGATATTTCTGGAAAAGTTCTTTATAAAGAAACATAACAGTTTAGAACCTCATTCACATAGAGAAGTCTTACTAAATTCAAAATGAAGTAAACGGAAATTTATAAAACTACCAATTTTATTGTATCTATGATAATGATGAAATAAACTCATCTTAAAATCAGATTTTCCAAACTACTTAAGTGATTAGGTTTTGTAAACTCTACATAAAAACATATTTTAGATTTCCTGTCCAGAAAAGAAGAAAAGAAACCTCCAGGCTTAAAGACACTTTATTCTAGAAAATCCACTCTGCCAATTAGAGAGTGATACATGAAGTAGAAATATATATCACAAATTCTGACAATCTGTAAATTAGAACTGTATCAGGATGGAATGGGAATATCAGAGCCAAGGGCTCTTTCTGGAAAATGCCTTCGATGATTCGGGTCTTAAATCTTGGAACCATTAGCAAGAATGCTCTGGATGATCAAAACTGTTCATATGTGACAAAGAGTTTTATTTATTGTGCCATTTTCTACATTGAATTTCAAACCTCAGGAGCATTTTTTCACACTCTGATTTTCAGACACTCAGGGAAAAGTAAAATATAGCATCAAAATAAGATAAGTCTCTACATGGATGGATCAGCCGCGCATCATAGAATGCCTAATGCCGCCTTTGTTTCACCAAATCCCAAGCAACATTTCACAACTATATGTGGTGCCCCTGAGACTGGAGACCTGTTTGTAAATTACTGATTTAAGTTACTCTGCATCTGTGTGTGTGTGTGTGTGTAGGCATGTGTCTACATATGTATTACATTCTGTAACCATCACTGACACTTACTATAATTAGTCAGAAGCAGTAATAGTGAGACCTTGTGCACATGTGACATCATCATTTGAAAATGGTGTCTGGATTTTACTCCAAAATAGCAAGTTGACATTATCTCGAAAGCAGACACAAAGGTGCCTGAAGAAACAAATGTCTCTGTGGGTTGTGCCATCTGCACATGCATTCCAACCTTACTCTCTGAGAATTCAAGACATGTATTCTGCTCTGCACTTAAAAAGCAAAAACAGATCATCAGATTCAGAGACAGTAAGGAGGGTTATTTCCGAAATCATATGATCCAGAACTATTTAGCACACTGAATTATTTTGCTTTTTTAAAATCATATATATAAGATTATATTTTAAAATATATAAGTAGTGCTTATACATTGTGGAAACTTGAAGATGTTTTTAAATCTAAAGCTGACAGTCCTTTCTATATTTTTTTAAATCTACATTTTATTTATAAACTTGGAATTCTACTACAATAACATTTTAACCTCCTTTTTATCTTATAAAAGAAGGTAATATAGATTCTCATGATATTAAATAGTTTACTGAAACTTCCTTTTAATGGATACATCAAAATTTCAAAATATTACAATATAGATATGTATTATTTTACCAAATACTATGATAATTAGCTCCTGTTACATTCAGTCAAACAACCTACTGGAAATTAGTATCCTTTATTTTAAAGGAAGATATTTGTACAAAATAAAGCTGTGATCTCATTAGACTATTTTTGACAGAGAAGAGCTAGAACTCAGAATAATGTCAACTGTGAAAAAGAATCAATAATTGATATTATTCTACTAATGTAATTAATAAGATAAATCAAGACCAGGTATTCATGTACTTCAAAATACACACAGATAATAACTGCTGAATTGTTACGAAAATGTGATTTAACAATTAGCATTCTCAGTAATATGTTGGCATGTTTAGGTATGGCTGGGAGTAGCTTGAAAAAGCAAATCATGTAATGATGGTGATCAGAGACTTTTCATGGAAACAAATTTGGCAAAATTTGGAGGCATCATTCACCATTCTGTCTCTCTCTGTCTCCTTCTGTCTCTCTTTCTCTCTGGTAGTGATTGATGGTTTGAAAAATGAAATCATTGAGGAATGCCTATGTTTTAATTTGAGAGTTAAAAAAGAAAAATTTATATATTTTTAATAACTTATTTCTTGAGTTATTACAGAAGAATATTTTTCTCAACCAACATTTGAAAATGTCAGAGAAATAAATGACAAATACATAAACTATTATGAACAACAAGATATTATTTCATATCCGTTAATAAACATGAGGACTTGCCATGCATGAACAGGAGGAGTTCAGTGTGGTATGATGACTTATGTTAAGTGTAACAGTTTAAAGATAAAGTGGAAAAGAATAAAATATAATATCAAAACATGTGTTACCTGGTCAACCAGGACAACAGTCAGAGGTAGACAGATAACTGTTGGCTATAATTAATAAAGAAGACATAAGGTAGTAGGTGCAGCTTGCATTGGAACTTCTAAAGCTGATGGATTTAGGTTAGATCAAGGCAATGTGGATTAATTTTCAGAGATGATCTATATAAGTAGGAAAGAATTCGCCAGCATAGACTATATAACATCATCTTCTTACTTACACGGGACTAACTGTGTATTTTTGCTTTTGAAATGGTGAATTTTCTATTATTTAATAAGTATATTTTAGATGAGGATCTGGGTTCTAAAGCTATGGTGCTGAAATCCCTTTGTGAAACTAAAAGCAAAGTCAATTTGACTTCTCATCTTTAAGAATATTTTCATTGTACTAAGTTCCATTAAACTAGATAAAAGTACCCATGAACATCTAGGAAAATTACTCTAAATTCTGAAATCATTAGACAAAACCAAGTAGTTTCAGAGCTCTTCTAAACTCAGTGAGTTGTGTTACAAAACTATGTGGAATTCTACTGTTACAGAATTATACGTCAATTTGATTAAGAATGAAAATGTTTCAAATCCCTTTCATTTTTATTCTTTGAATTTATTTTTTCTATGAATATTTTGATTTCAAGCTAATATAATTTATGATATATCCATATGACATTTGTAAATGTGATCCATTAAAAGTATGTTTCAGTGAAGTATTTAATGACATATGTCTACTCAAATTTTGAAATTTAAAATGATGCAAAATGGTATATATAGTAGGATCCCAATTTCACCTTTTCCTGCTTTTCTTTTTCCTTTTTCTTCTAACTGGTATACCCCTTCTCTAACACAAATTTCCTGAAACAAATAAAAACAAAACAAGACTATGTCAGAAATTGTAAATGAAATATCTGCTTAATGAGATAAAGATAAAAGTCCCTATTAGGGCTATTTATTCTTCATGAGTTTTCCAATTTAAAAAATGATCTTAAAACAGATAAGTAAATGTATATGTAATTTTGCATATATGTGATTATGTGCAAGTATGTATATACACAATTTCATATATAGTATATATAATGAATGTGTGTATACATGCACACGCACTATATATATAATATGTATGTATATAATATGTGTATATATATAGTTGTACACGATTTTTAAATTACTCTGCTTCCCTACCACTTCACTAAGTGCCCAATCATCTATACCACCAATGGCTGAATTGAGTAGTAATTTCTCAGACTTCATCTTACCTGATCTCTCACCGTCTTGACATAGCTATTCCTGCCTCTTTCTTGAGCACTTTCTGCACTTGGCTCCTGCTACATCACACCATCTTTCTTCTCTTTGTTGTTCCCTTTCTGCTCCTTATTGGTGTCCAGTGCTATATTTTTCTTATTGCTCAGTCCTCTAAATGAGGATGCATCAGGGCTCTCCCTCAGCGTTCTTCTCTCTTGTTTACATTCACTTGCTTGGGGACTTCATGCAGTCTTGTGACTTTAAATATATTCTGCCTGTTTTAAATTAGATTTGACTTCTTACAAACAAAAATTTGCCACAAAAAGTGGCTTAAAGTAAGAGACATATTTCTCTTTCATAAAAAAAGCCCCAAAGAAGCCAGTTTAGAGTAGGCATGGAAGTTTCACATTTATCTGCGACCCGAGCTCTTATAGTTATTCTTCCTTTCTCAAAGTCACAATTTGGCTACTAAACCTTCCTGTGCTCAGTTGGGGGGCGGATAGGTAGAGGAAAAAACACACCACATAAATAAGCTTTCTTGCAATATTAACTTTGTTAAAGGGTCTTTGTAGAAGCCTCACCCAACAACTGACTGGTACATCTCACCGACCACCCCAATCTTGAAAGTAGGCTAGAAAATGCCTTCTATTTAATATGGACATATTTCCACTAATTAAGGTATTCTAATGGTTAAGTAAAATTAGATAGTGGTTATTCAATAGACAGTGGATAATTATACTATAACATTTTACATACCGAGGGCTCCAATTTAATTTGGCTCAGATCATCCAACTACCTACTGAATACCTCCAACTACTTACTGACCACCTCCACTTAGGTGGCCAATGGTTGGTTGACTCAAACTTGGCCAAAATTGAAATCGTAAGTTATATCCAGGAACCTACTCTTACTGTGGTTCTCCATGTCATTTATCCAACTTCTTGCCCCTAAACTTTGAATTCTCTTGATCCTTCTCTTCCTGAAGACTCTCCATATAATTGAAAAAAATATTGTTTATAATACCTAAATCTAACCTCTTCTGGCACTACCACCATTATTGCTATTACCTCTCCTGTAGACTTCCATTCTTACCTGCCATAGTTCATTACAATATTTAAGAAGTAAGTGTAGTGATATCACCCCCTGCCTGAAATCATATAATGGATTCTATCAAAGATAGGATACAAGTAAATTTTTGCCATGATTTACCTATATAATCTACCTCCAAGTATTGTTCTGACATATTTTTCCTCCCACCCCTCACCCCCAAGATTCATCTATTCTAGCCACACTAGTCTCTTTGCTATTCTTTTAAAGGTAAATTATTTTCTTGCTTCAGGGTCTTGTATTTTACTTTCCTCTGCTGGAAATGCTATTTTCCCAAACACTCACGGATATCCTCGAGGCTCACTCTCCATGTTCATTCAAAGAGTACCTCTTCTGAAAAGCTTCCCCTGACCACACACACGTACACACACTCATACATACAAACACACACACAAAGAGACACACACAGAGGCATACACACGCACACACACTGACACACATACACACTCAAATATCATGCCCTCTCCCTTTACCCAGTTTTAATTTATTCGTAGCACTAATAACATCTTGTCATTATCTTATCTGTTTATATATTTTAATTTATTTATTGCTTATCGCCTTCTTTTGTATAAGCTCTGTGAGGTTAAGGACTTTATTTCTTTCACCAAATGCTCTATACATAGTACCTAACTAAAAGAGTTATTGGAACTTAATAGGAATTTCACTTCCTCTCTATGGGCTTCATTTTCCATATATATATAAATAGATGTGAGATTCAAGGAAGTGGAATCAAAAATAATTCCAAAATATTAGATTGAGTGATTAAGTGCGATTTATTGGTAACATGTGTAATCTAAAATATGTTATACAAAAATACATTTTCCCAAGGATAAAATATGTGTGTGTGTGTGTGTGTGTGTGTGTGTGTGTGTGTGTATATATATATATATATATATATATCTCAAAAGCCAAATCTTTAAGGTACCTTCGAGATTTATTCTGATATTTCAGTGGGTAGTTAAGAAAGATTTCCAAACAAGAGTATCATGTTTGAACAAACATTTCGGAAAGATTAATCTGATGGTTATTTGTAAGAGGTGTCCATTGACTGATTCTACAGAAATCAAGTAAGAAACTTTTAACAAGAGTTATATGTATAAGGTTGTTGGTATGACGTTATTCACAATCAAGTTAGGATGGCAGTAGTGTGTGAAAATGTTTGAAAAGTTACAGGAGATTTAGAGAAAACAATAGATGTGAGATTCAAGGAAGTGGAGTCAAAAATATTTCCAAAATATTAGATTGAGTGATTAAGTACAATTTATTGGTAACATGTATAATCTAAAATGTGTTATACAAAAATAATTTTTTCCCAAGGATATAATTCAGAGTTGAACAGCTGTATTGGTTTTCATTTTTGAAACGAAATGAACAACTAAGTTACTTGGATGAATATTGTTTGGATATTAAGACACCTTATACTTCAACTTTATTTCTGCCTAGATACTAAATAACCAGTGTATAATCAATGCTTGCATCCAAACTAAAGTATTTCATTCTTGCTGAAAAAAAAAAAGAAAATATTTGTCATTGTATCAAAAATTTTGATTGACTAAAATCATATTAAATCATTCACTGTGTATTTAATCTGATAGATAATATCCTCTTTCTCTAACACACGCATACATGAGTGTGCATACACACACACATCACATTACTTCTAGAACTATTAAGAAGATTGCGGCCAGGCGCGGTGGCTCAAGCCTGTAATCCCAGCACTTTGGGAGGCCGAGGCGGGTGGATCACGAGGTCAGGAGATCGAGACTATCCTGGCTAACATGGTGAAACCCCGTCTCTACTAAAAATACAAAAACAAACAAACAAACAAACAAACAAAAAAAACTAGCTGGGCGTGGTGGCGGGCGCCTGTAGTCCCAGCTACTTGGGAGGCTGAGGCGGGAGAATGGCGTGAACCCAGGAGGCGGAGCTTGCAGTGAGCCCAGATCAGGCCACTGCACTCCAGCCTGGGAGACACAGCGAGACTCCATCTCAAAAAAAAAAAAAAAAAAAAAAAAAAAAAAGCAGATTGCTCCAAGCATCTAGTCATTGTTAAAAAGATCTGTCTCCCCACCATAACACTGCTATTGGAAGGGCTCCTCTTTCTCTACTGTTATATTTCAGTTCTCAGTTGACACATTATAATAGTACATTTTCATTCACTCCAAAAGTAAACTAGTCTGCTGATATCACACGCACACACATGCACACACACACACACGCACACACACCCCTTCAGTTGTCATTTATTCTTGACTACGGCTCCTACCCTTCAATTCTCCACTTTCTAAAGAAAATATGAGCCCTCCAAGCGGGACTCTATACTTATACCAGAAGCAAGGGACAAATTTCATTTATGCAGATATTCCCTTGTATTGTTCCTCTTGCTTCTCCACCAATCAGTCTCTACTTTCCCTTGTACTTCAAGGTCTTTGATTTTTCAGTTACACCCTCTTTTCAAGCACTCTTCACAATGGAATTGTTCCACTCAGATTTTAAACAGTCTCAAATTTCTCCCATATAAAAACTAACAACACAAAATCAAATAAACAAACAAACAACTTTTCCTCACACTGGCCTTTACCTACCACCCTGTCTTGCAGCCCTTGAATGAAGTGTGTACTTATCCAATTCGAGCATCCTCGTATGCCATTCATTATTCACTCTTTCACACTGCTTGTTAATAATATGCTGCAGGCAAGAACTCTACTGAAACTGTATCAATATATCAACCAACTCTCTGCTGTTAACATGAGTTCTTTCTATTTAACTTAAACTAGTGCAGTCCATTGTTGACTCTCATTCACTTTGAAGCTGTCTCTTTTCCTTCCTTCAGTGACAACATCTCAGCTCATTTTCTACCCTCCCTTTCTGCCCATTCTCCATCTTAGTCTCCTTTCTGTAGTTCTATTTCTCTCACAGCAATAAAACCATTGCCCATGGTGTTATCCCCAAAATAATTTTTTTAACATCTTCTTTTACCGTACATATTATTTCATGTTAGTCGCATTTACCCCTGCAGATATAAATATTATAAAATTTGATGGATTTAAAAAATCCATATATCCATTCTGATTACCATATCTTGGCCTCCAACTAAATCTGTATCCTTTGCCTTTCTCCTGATCTTCAGTTTTATGTTATTTTTTGCTGAGTTCCAGAACTATATATTCAGAAGTTTAATATAGTTTATGAAATACAAAAATATAATTCAGTGGGAATATAAAATGCAATTATTATATTTTAAAAATAATATAAGTGATAGTTCCTTAAACTCTATATATCTTGCTGATTTCTCCATTTACATGTAGCAAAACTGTGGGTGCTCATTTTATTATACATTCCAGTGCATGTCTTGGCCCATAATGGAGGTTTAAAAAATGCTAAATAGCAGCAAATGCAGAGGTAAACTATAGAAGCTTGTTCTAATCATCTGTTTGCTAAATGATATCCAAAATAACTTCTACTATTCCTTAAATTGATGATTTATTGTAAATATTGAATTTTGTAGGATTTCTACTTATCACGGCAGATTGCAATTTTAATCTTTGGTTTAGAACAACTCATTAAAAGCATTCAGTTCATCAACATCCTATTTGGTAAATATTTGACAAGGCTTAATCACCTGAATTTTTCCATTTGAAGCTATTTATCACTTTGATATTGGAATTAGAATCAAAATGTACCTAAGCAAATCTATCTAAGTAAACTCTGAAACTTACTTTACTTGATTTGGTTTGGATAAAAACATGTTCCTGTGGGGATATCTTGTACTCTTGATCTGAATATCTGAAGAAAAGGAGCCCTTTGCATTTTGAGATACGAATAATTTATACACCAAATTAAAAAGTTGAGACAGCTAAATTCAACCACTGCAACCAAAATGGGAAACTTTAGCTTAGACTTTAAAGATGGTGGGTAAGGGTGGCATTGATCCTTTTGAACATTAGAAAGATGTTTGAAATCAATTTAAATATTAGTACATTTTCTCTGATAAAAGTATTGCTTAAGAAATTAAAATACCTTCTTATCTCAGGATTCACTATTATAATGCAGTTCATCAAGAGGAATTCTAACAAATCACAATTTATAATCTTGAAGAATATGAAGTAAAAGCAGGTTTTATATAAAAGATGTGTCCTTGGCCGGGCGCAGTGGCTCATGCCTGTAATCCCAGCACTTTGGGAGGCTGAGGTGGGCAGATCACCTGCAGTCGGGAGTTTGAGAGTAGCCTGATCAACATGGAGAAACCCTGTCTCTACTAAAAGTGCAAAACTTAGCTGGGCATGGTGGCATATGCTTGTAATCCCACGTTTTCGGGAGGCAGGAGAATTGCTTGAATCCGGGAGATGGAGGTTGTGGTGAGCCCAGGTCGCGCTATTGCACTCCAGCCTGGGCAACAAGAGCAAAACTCCATTAAAAAAAAAAAAAGAAGAAGAAGAAGAAGAAGAAGAAGAAGAAGAAGAAGTGTCTTAGTCTATTCAGGATGGTAAAAACAAAAATTCATAAACTTAGTAGTTTACAAACGATAAAAATATATTTCTCACGTTTCTAGAGTCCGAGAAGTGAAGATGCCCAAGATGAAGGCACTAGCAGATTCGGTGTCTAGTGAGGGCCCACTTTCATAGATAATGTCTTTCCACCGTAAGGGCACTAATCCTATTAATGAGGGCTTCACTTTCATGACCTAATTACTTCCCATAAGACCCACCTCTTAATATGATCCTCTTGGGGATTAAGATTTCAACATATGAATTTGAAGTGGACATAGACATTCAAATCACAGCAAGAGGCTTCGATATCCTTTTAAAATGCTTTTGGCATCAAGTCATTGTTGAGCATTTCACAAATGGCATAGTTTAAAAGGAGACATTAACTTGTAATCAGAATTTTACTTGTTAAAAAATTGAATTTTATATGGAGGAAGATCTGTAACATTTCTTTTGGAAAGACTTCTTTTCCAGCTCCACCCCCATGATTCATGTATTTATACCAAATAAACCGTATTAAAATCCACGACCACCGAATATTAAAAACATTTCATTTATAATAAAAAATCTGAATCCTTTTCATAATGACTTTATGCTTGCAGATAATAAATATGATTCACAAAGTTAATATTATTATTGATTCTGCAATGTGAATAAGCTCAAAATACACACATGCAAACACACACACACACACACACACACACAGGGGGCACCATTACTGACTAATCAAGAAGAAATTCAATGAAAAAGAATGAAGTAATATTTTTTATGCAATTTTGATGAAGCTGGAGACCGTTATTCTAAGTGAAGTAACTTAGGAATGGAAAACCAAATACAATATGTTGTCACACATAAGAGGGAATTAAGCTAGATGAGTGCTTTAAAAGATATTAGAGATTCATAAATGGGAAGGGTAGAAGGGAGCTGCATACTAGGTATAACGTACACTACTCCAGTGACCAGTACACTAAAATCTCAGACTTTACCACTGTTACAATTATCCATTCAACCAAAAACATTTGTATCCCAAAAGCTATTGAAATAGATGTATTTGTATCCCAAAAGCTATTGAAATATGGTTGAATATGGTTCAACCATATTATACAAATATTATTAACACTCTTTACTTTTAACGTACGCTTTTTATACTATTTTATTATAAGAATTAAAAAATGGTTGCATTAGTTTTGTGCCGTAATAGCTTAGAGCAAGAGATAAAAGCAGTGAGACTGATATCAAAGCTTTGCCCACACCTGAGTAGCTGACAGAAAATACTAGCTAATAACAATGCATTGTATACTTGAAAGTTGCTAAGATAATAGATCTTAAGGGTTTATACCAATGCAGAAAAAGGTAACTATGTGATATTATAGATAGGTTAATTAGCTTGATTGTAGTAATTATTTTGCAATGTGTATAGATATTAAAATACCATGTTGTATTCCCAAACACATACTATTTTTACTTGTCAGTTATAATTCAGTAAAGATAGAAAAAGAAAGAAAGAAAACACTGAATCAGACCATTAAAATAATGCTTTAAGCTTCCGCTGAATTTGTCCTAAACTACAAAATTATCACCTATTTTGTCAATTATTTAATAGGGCTCTTTACTAAGATTAGTTTTGGTTAATGGGGTTGTGGTACATTATTACTGCCACAAACTCCTACGACTTCAGTAAAAGCACTTTTGTATAATGTTATATCTCTGCTACTTCTATCCCAAGGTCTAATCCTTTCCTCCATTCTCTTAATTTCGGGCTCACTTCGTGATACACTTTAAATAATAGACTTTGGCATAAGTAATACTGTGCAATTTCCAGAGTATTAGCATCAACAGGCCTTGCTTCTTCTGCCTTCTTCGTCTTGGAATGCTTTCTTAAGAAGGTCATGTAAGGAAAGTAGTCACTTTTATTGGAAGATTATGAGAGGAGGGGCCAGCTGGGCTTCCTGGGTCGAGCAGGGGCTCAGAAAGCTGTGAAACTCACTCATTTCCTGCATCAGGACTTACTTCTGTCCTGGGTGAATAATATTGAAGATATACGCTTAAAATATTCCTAGCACCAGGAACTGTGCTTGTGTTTTCTTCCCCAAGAAAGCTATAAACAGCGAAAATTTTGCTATAAGTTTCTCTGTGTCCTCTCTCCCTCTCTCCCTTCCCCTTCCCCTGAAACTAAAGTAAAAAGATGCTAACTGCCCATTTTTCTGACATAATTTGTAAAGTCCTGTAAGATCCTGTCTCTTTTGCCATGCCACTGCAAAGTCATAAAGTAGATAAAACCTGAGTTGCAATTCCGGTTTTCCTCAAGATCGAAAACATGTCACAAATGGTTAATTGTCTTTGTTTCTTGCTCTGGTAACAGCTTCCTGCCTCACCTATCTCCTGTGTTAAAGAGTTTAAAAGGCAATCACCCAAAACCAACAGTGGCTACCCGTTCGGAACCTGTCACTCTGCTTAATAAAACCTACAGCTTTTTCTGTCAGTCTATGTCTCCATCACTCGCCGCGGTCAGCCACCACACCAATTCTTTGGCAGGGCTAGGCAAGAACCTGAAGTGTTACAATTATTAGCCATATGAATAATTAAGTCATTACAGATGACAGCCAGCATCAGTGACCAAATATGTATGTCACACTCTTATGAATTTTCCAGCCCAACAAAACCTTCAACTAAATTCAGCTTCCCAGGTAAAAATGAAACAGTTATGATAAAAACAGTAAGGAACCACTCTAATTCAAAGGACACTGAGAGATAGTATGACATTGTTTTAAAACTAGGTTTTGGAGTGGTTTGGTAGAGATAACTGATATAGAAACCAGTACCTAAAATTGGGATATTGGTAAAACAAAAAAAACTGGTAATAAATGAAAAAGAAAGAAATAAAAACTGGGAGGTGGGTAATCAGGAAGAACAGTGAGCAAACTTCATTTGAAGGTTAGGAAAAGAAAGACCTGTATTATACAGTGGTGGAAAAGATTTCAACACTTGAATGTAGTAAATTGGAAGACAGAAAATATATCCTGTGGCTATGGCTAAAAAAGATGTTCAGGAAGAGTGTTGAAGAATCCTTTGCCTTCTATTCATTGAATTACATTTTGTCTAATAAGAACAGGCAATCAGAGCTAAACTGAAGAAGGGCCTATTAAGTTTGAAAGTAGACTTTAGCAGAAATATAGAAGGCTCCTTGAAAATAAAAATGTATCTCATCCTTATACTTCTCATTGTAAGAATTATTTTTTAAGGTAAGACTTGCAAAAAAAAAAAAATATATATATATGTATTTCAGAAAGATTTTCAAAGTGAGAATTGAATTTAGGATAAAGAGCACTTAACAACTTGGGTGCAAGTCAATTTATTACGAACTCAGAAATATTTAAAGGTATGCCTTTTTTGAGTTCACAGATTTTAGACAAAGAAAAGCCACACACACACACAAATCCCATTCATACTTGGATATGATGGAGATTATGTGATTGTGAATATTGAGCCTAATGCTGTAATTAGAATGATATTAGGTGGTGTTCTGGGAAAGGTTTAGCAAATATTACCTGTGGAGTAAATGTGAATCCTTTGTACCAAAAGGACAGAATGTGATTGCTATGATTTGAAAGTGACCACCTCCCCTCCTCCACAAAGTTCATGTATTGAACTCTTCATCCCCAATGCAGCAGTTTTGAGAGGTGGGATCTCTAAGTGGTGACTCAGTCATGAGGTCTCTGCCTTCATCGACAGATTCATACTATTACTGTCAGGGTGGGTTAGTTATTGTGGGAGTGGATTCCTCATGAGAGGATGACTTTGGCCTCTTTTCCTCTTTCTCTTGTACATGTTTTCTTTCCCTTCAGCCTTTTAGCCTGGGATGATGCAGCAAGAAGGCTCTCACCAGATATAACCTCTTGATCTTGAACTTCCCAGCCTCTAGAACTGTGAGCCAAATAAACGTCTACAGTTTATAAATTACCCAGTCTCAGATATTCTGTTGTAGTAGCACAAAACAGACCAAGATAGTAGTAGATTGTTTAAAGGCTAAAAATCCGTCCCATTCCAGCATACACACCCCTTGCAATACTCGTTATATTCAGAGTTTTGAGATCTAGTTTTCTAACCTCCTGAAGTCATAGTTGACCTTGGGACTAGGTCTGATAAATAGAGTATGACACATGTGGCATATACCAGTATTCCAGCATATACCAGCATTAACTGAGGGATGAATAATGATTTTCCATGAAGACAGAAGAAGGGTGCTCTAAACTACTATACCAGGAGTCTGAAACATTAAACAGTGTATGGTGTATTCAAGAATACAGAAGTAGTTCAAATTGGCAGAATAATTTGTTTTGAAGAAGGAAGATATTACAAATATCCAAGAAAAAGATAAGGGAATCAGGGATATTTAGGAAGAGAAGAATCCTAAAAATGGTTAGGAAGTATAAATAAAAAGACCTGATAATTTATTGTACATCCATTAGATAAGTAGTGTCTGTATTTAATTTATGCAGATTATTTTATTCCTCTAACTTTCTAGATTTTAATGTAGAAGAATGTCAGAAGAATCCTCTAAAGTGTCTGGCCAAGAAAATTTGAAACTGCTTAAGAGCCTGGAAAACGCCGGGCGCGGTGGTTCAAGCCTGTAATCCCAGCACTTTGGGAGGCTGAGACGGGCGGATCACAAGGTCAGGAGATCGAGACCATCCTGGCTAACACGGTGAAACCCCGTCTCTACTAAAAAATACAAAAAACTAGCCGGGCGAGGTGGCGGGCGCCTGTGGTCCCAGCTACTCCGGAGGCTGAGGCAGGAGAATGGCGTAAACCCGGGAGGCGGAGCTTGCAGTGAGCTGAGATCCGGCCACTGCACTCCAGCCTGGGCGACAGAGCCAGACTCAGTCTCAAAAAAAAAAAAAAAAAAAAGAGCCTGGAAAACAATTTTCCCAGATTGGTTTGAAATTGCTTTCTATCTTGACGCTGGTATAATTCTCAAGACTTTTTTTTTTTTAATGTTGTTTATTGATGTTTGGCTCCTATATCTTTATATAATGATATAAAAATCTATACAGGGCTGGATATTCTCCAATTTTGAGGAAAAGTTGTGTTATGTACTCTGCTGTAGACAAAAATATAGATGTTCTCATGCTAATGCCTTTCTAAGAGAATTTAAAATTATAAAATTGAAAAAAAATATATTGATTTGATTTGGGGACAGTGAACTACTTGGGGCTCAATACCATTGTAACTCATATATCATATATTCTTTTTCATTCTGTCATCAATTCTGGGATATATCAGTCTGATTAAAAAATGAAATTCTGAAAGGAAGCTGGAAATTGGTCATTAGGAAAATGGAAGATCGTAAAGAGGTCAGATAGGTGGAAAAGAAACAGATGGTGCAAGTTCTAGAATACCAGACCTGGAAGGAAGATAGATTAGCACATGACACACAAGGAAGATTTTTTCACTTCCATGACATTGCAATTTATTTAAATGACTGCAATTTTGTATGAAATCAAAACATGTAATTCCTGTTCTGTTGCTGACATAGAATGTTAATTTATTGAAATCAAGTCAATTTATAATTTATTCTAGAGAGTGGTTGTCAACGTGTGTCTCCCAAACTATCATTATGAGCACAACTTGGAAACTTGTTTGAAATGCAACTTCTCAGGATCCGATTCAAGACTTAATGAACCAGAAATGCTGAGCATGGAGCTGAACATTCTGTGTCTTAACAAGCCCTATAGGTGATTCTAATCACATTGTATTTTGGCAACCACTGCGCTAGAAGCACCAATACTGACAATATTTGGGACAGCTTGCAGTGCCTGGTCAAATTAGCCATGTGACTTTTCTTCTTTTTTTTTTTTTTTTGAGATGGAGTTTCGCTCTTGTTGCCCAGGCTGGAGAGCAATGGCATGATCTTGGCTCACAACAACCTCCACCTCCTGGGTTCAAGCAATTCTCCTGCCTCAGCCTTCCTAGTAGCTTGGATTACAGGCATGTACCACCACGCCTGGCTAATTTTGTATTTTTTAGTAGAGACAGGGTTTCTCCATGTTGGTCAGGCTGGTCTTGAACTCCCGGCGTCAGGTGATCCACCTACCTCGTCCTCCCAAAGTGCTGGGATTACAGGCGTGAGCCATTGCACCTGGTCAAGGCCATGTGACTTTTAGCATTCATCTTAACATCTCTGACTCCATTTTCTTTACGAAGGTAAAAACAAACAAACAAACAAAAACAAAAACAAACAAAAAAAATGGAGAGAGATTAAATTACTATTAAAGTCCCTCAAACAAAAATATGTTCTGATGAATTTTATTTTTATATTGCCAAGTGTAGATACTAGAAGAGCTGTGAGAGTCTACATGATCAGCCTTCTTTCCACCCAGCATATTACCTCTCTGAACACACCTCAGTGATCTCCTGATCCTTCTTTCCATTCAACCCCACTGCCCTCCCTACTGTTTCATTGTTGTTGTTGTTGTTGTTGTTGTTTTTGCGTGCCTGCATATTTACACCTTAGGGTTTTCACTTTGATTGTCTTATCTTTCCTTCAGAAAAATTGGTAACTGTGTCACCTCCTTCAGATCTTTGATTATCAACTCCTTAAAAGGACTATTCTGCTGACTACCACATTCAAAATTTTACCACAAACCACACTACCTTGCCTCTTTATCCTGCCCTACTTTTTTCCATTTTATATAGGAATAATGACCTCTGAAATTATTATATAACTTATTTATGTATAATTTTTTTGCCCTAACCTATATCAAATATAAATTCCAAGGACCTTTGTTTTATTTTTCCACTCATCTATTCCATATCTGAAAATATTTAAGAACTTAAAAATATTTCTCGAATGAAGGAAAAATGAATGAGTTAGTAAGTGTGTGAGTGTAGCTTGGATGACATAGGTAATGTTACATAATTTAAAATTATATAAGATTTTGGCAGTTTGGCTAATGTAGACTTATTTAAGCTCAAATTGATCACTTGACGAATCCTTTAATCCAACTACATCTAGGAATCTGAGATAGTTGTTTAGTCAGTTCTCCACTTAATAAAGTCTTAACACCCATGGCTGTTTCCCTTGCTTTCAGAATTATAGGATGATTCATTAATATTAAATGTTGAGGAACAATGGATGGTTCTACATAAATGAGTTGAAGTCATATAATATTCTTAAATGTGTGGGTCTTTTTTTTTTCATTTTCTTCTTTCTCTTCTTCTTTTCTTCCTTCCTTTGTCTTTTTCATTCTTTTATTTATTCACAGAATGTTTCTTGCATGTATTCTGTCTAATGCTCATCATTTTGCTATGTGCTGTTAAGGCTGTAGTGATCAAACATTGATCCTGCCCAGGTGCAGCTACGATGTAGAAATGCTATACAGTGAGAGAGACATACATTAACAAATGAATATATAAAATATTACAATTTTTGCTATTCCCAAGAGTAACAAATAAGAGTACAATGACTAAAACTAAATGAAAGGTGACTATTTAGAAGCACTTGTCAAGAAAAGCTCTTTAAGGAAATATATTAGTTTACTAGAGTCACCATGACAAAGTGCAACGCACCGGGTGGCTTACACAACAGAAATTTGTCTCACAATTCTGGGGTCTTAAAGTCCATGATCAAGGTGCCAGAAGGGTTAGCTCTTTCTGAGGACTGTGTGAGTCTATTCCATGCCACTAGCCTAGCTTCTGTTTGTTTCAGGATGGAATTTTGCATTCCTTGACTTACTTAAAACAACACCTCAAACCCTGCCTTCATCTTTACATGGCATTTTCACTGTATGTATATCCGTGCCCAAATTTTCCCTTTTTATAAGAATATCTGTTATATTGGATTAGCGACCTATCCTACTCCAGTGTGACCTCGTCTTAAATAATTACATCTGCAATCACCCTATTTCCAAATAAGGTCACATTCTAGAGTACTAGGGATTAATATTTCAACTTAGGATTTTGGAGGCATGGAGGAGGCACAATTCAACCTAAAACAAAAGCCAAAAAATACGACCTCATTTCCTTAGTGAAGACATAGGTGTTCTCCTGGACTCAGTGCATCTAGACCCCAATAAAAGGGGTTCTTGCCCTGGACCCTGCACTTTAGCCGGCCCAACTCTGGCCCTTCTCTAGCCTCACTTTTCCCTAAAGAGTAAGGAAACCATGTAGCCAAGAGAATGTGCCCGCCCAAGCACTGCACTGCCCTTTCTTAAACATGTGCTGGTATCTTGGAACCTAGATTTCTCTGACCACGTGGTCTCAGGCTTGGTCCAGAACTTGAAGGAAATTAATCTCCAAGTTCATCTTCCTAAAAGCAAATCAAACCCTTCTAGTCCTGAGGAGGTGAGAACTTATGTCCTTCAGATGGAAAGGAAGGGAGTAACAAATGAAAGAGAATAGGAATGGCATTTGATCTCGCTGCCATCATTTCTGATGGGGAACTCCAAAAAAGCCCCAAATTCAAATTTGGCCTACATGGTGTTTATGAAGCTATATTTGTCAATATTGGAGGAAAGTTATATATGTGACAGGTTTTATTTTTTTAAGCTTGATTACAGTTTTAAAATATTGAACTAATGTTACATGGGCAACTTTTTGTAAACTTCCCTTTTTTGATAGTTGATATTAGAATACATTTTATTAAAGTTAAAAGTAACCCAACAGACAGAGGAGTTTATTCTTTAAAGTAAGGCTCAGCAAACTACAATTCATGGGACAAATCCAGGCTACTATTTGTTTTTATAAATAAAGTTTTATTGGAACTCAACTAAACTAATTCATCTACATATGGCCTATTGCTGCTTCCATACCACATTGGAAGAGTTGAGTGGTTGCAAAAGAGGTTCCATGACTCACAAAGCCTAAAATACTGGCCTTTTACAGGAAAGTACTATCTGACCTTTTACCAAAAAAAAAAAAAAAAAAAAAAAAATTGTTTGTGGACATTTCATTTAAGAGATAAAGAAGATAACAAAAGAGTGAGTTTTGCAAGAAAATAAGAAAGGGTAGTTGCAAAACATAAGTAGAGTTATAAGAATAGACAGAATCCTTTGTCACTCTAAATAGGAAGAATAAAAACAGAGTGGGCAAAGATAAGTGTATGCATTTAGAGGCAGGAAAATAATTCTTACATGCTAGGTAGAAAACATACTTGCATGCACACAGACACAGACACAGACACACACATCCCTTATGAAAGCTTTAAGCAAAAAATATACATTTAAGATTATTTATAAAGATCTTGTTTTATAATGTTTGTAAACAAATGAATTTTACTTATCAAGTGAATCTTTATGATAAATATTTTATGATACTTATCACCCAATATTGCAGTCATTTGTCTATTTTTCTGTCCCTGGTATAGAGTAGAAATTCCATGACGCAGAGGCCCTGGTCACATTTACCTTTATTCACAGTATCTAACACAATATTTGTCAGGAAGTAGATATGCAATAAATGTTTGTTATTTAATTAATAACAAGCAGGCAAATAAATGACAATATTTCAAAGATATATTAGATTTTAAAACACATGTATGCCGTACCACCAGAAGGGAAATTTTTGTGTCTGGTCTATCTGTAGAGAGTTTAGGTTTGAGACCATTGTTCTATTCTGGTATGTGTAGTTCGTTGATGGATGACTATTGCAATCTACATCCTTCCAAATGACACAACTTACCAAAAGGCAGAAGAAGAGAGTTTAATCTGATTAATTTATTGTTTGCTCTTAAGTACAGATTAAGAAAACATTAGCAAGAAACCTGTTAGCAAAAAACCATTGACTTAGTATATTAGAATATACTCTTTAAAAACATACAACTTTTTAAATCACCAAAATACCATTTCTCTGATATTGAATTAAGAAATGAAGGAATAGATATGTGCAGAGCATTATTTTGCATAAGAATAAGATCTGCTAAATTTAGGAAAAGAGATGAAATTTATTCAGCAAAAATTGATCTATTTTAAGATTGTCTGTATAATATTTACATTCATGTGGAATAATTGGCAGATATAAAAATTACAGTTATCGTTATTTTTAATAAAAGAATATATAGATAACTTTCAAAATCCACTAGAAATGGTCTAAATATAAAAGTGATTAAATATTTAGTTTAAACTGGAAAATGGCTTAATTGTATTTTTTAGCTGATAATTGTTGCACTATTTTTAAAATTATACACAAAACACTACATATTTAGTTAAAATACTTAATTCTGCCTAAGAGTTCCGGAAGGATTACCAAAACATAAAGGTTTTATAACTAAATTATAATTGGGGCTTTACAGTCAGAATCATAGAGGATATTTGAAGATACTTCTGAAACTTTAAGTTTAAATTTTATTCCATTTTGGCCAAATAAAAAAATCAGTAACTACCAGAGCCCAAGGTCTAATCTCACTGTTTTTTTTGTTTTGTTTTGTTTTGTGTAAATTACTTTGGCTCAATTTATCAAACAAAAATATCTATTTTATATGGAATATTATTTAGGCTGTTATCTTTGAAACTTAATATTCAAATAGCACATTACAAATGCTTTCTAAAGTTTGTATTAAACGGCTTTCCACAGTTTAATACATGAGATCTGCTTATGAATCCTGTGCTGAGTGTATTATACAATTTTACAAATAAGAAGAGTTAGCGGCCGGGCATGGTGGCTCACGCCTGTAATCCCAACACTTTGGGAGGCCAAGGTGGGCAGATCAAGAAGTCAGGAAATCAAGACCATCCTGACTAACACAGTGAAACCCCGCCTCTACTATTAAAAAAAAAAAAATACAAAAAATTAGCCAGGCACAGTGGCGGCGCCTGTAGTCCCAGCTACTCGGGAGGCTGAGGCAGGAGAATGGCGTAAACCCGGGAGGCGGAGCTTGCAGTGAGCCGAGATCGCACCACTGCACTCCAGCCTGGGCGACAGAGCGAGACTCCGTCTCAAAAAAAAAAAAAAAAAAAAGGAAAAGAAAAAGAAAAAAAAAAGAGCTTCAGGGGAAACAATATAATTTAATTTACAGTATGAATAGGAGTGTAGAGACATAAGCTTGTGTTGTATATTGCCAAACTAGGCACTGTTCTTCCGTTGAAGCATACAGATGCTCACAAGTTTATAGAAAGAATAAGACAACTCCAAGATCTCTAATTTTTTCTTAATAAGTAAGTAGCTAAATGCCACAATTGGCCCGCAAATCACATGAAATAAAGATAACTCATGTCCAGTTGGAGATGGCAGGAAATATTTCATTTTGATTGAAACAATCAATGTTCTTTCTGTGCAATTAATACAAACTTTCAGTCTGGAAATCTTAATTACAATTAACATTAGCATGTGAATTTGCCTAGTGAATTTATGTGAATCATATAAACTAAAGAGGCGTTCGACTTCGGGCCCTTGAGGCAACAAATAAATGTGAAGATTCCTGTTTTACCTACAATCTATGGATATTATAGGAAATACACAAACCATTCAAACAACAAAGACTTCATGAAGAACACATTCTCAGTAAACTCCAAATTGTACATTGCTGAGGAGAACTCAATACTGACAGTTCATTGATATAGCTGAAAGTAAGTCAATTTACTCTTCTAGTTCTCAGTTTCTTCACTTTAAAATAATTGAGGCTTGAGACAGATCAGTCGTTTTAACTTTTACCTGTTTTTGGCAAAATTTATAGGAAACGCATCTATGTAAAACCAATAAAGCCTTCTGTGGGTCTGGTTAAAGTAGGGTTGAAGGCTATCTCAGATGCCTCTTAAGCACCAACTCAGACATTTTTTGACTCACCTGTCTCTTTTCAGTTGCCCTGATGAGTAGCTTTACATGAGTTCTCATTATCATGATGCAGACCTACCTGATAATGCCTACACTCCGCTCACTCTGTAAGTCACTGGCCTCAAGCTCTGGGTTTCCCTGTTTACACCAAGTCATGAGTAACCATGACAAGAAAATGTTGGTCTGTTGGATACAGAAACCACTGGATAAATTCTTCTCTCTTTCTTCTTTTGGAGGAACTGTCCGCAGAGCAGTCATTTAAACAGCCTCTCCAAAGATGATTTCACTAAGGGAGAAATCAGTTGTTCTTGATATCAAGCAATATCCAGTTAAGCAATATACCCCCACATTAGGTTTCCCTCACCTTCTCTAACTTATTCTGGTATTTGCCCACTCCTGCTCCTAGGGATCACACTCCCCAGTAGGTTAGTGCACATGAGCCTTTGCTTCAGACTCTATTTTCAGGGAATCCCAGCCTAAGAAAAGACCCTGAGCCATTTTACAAGTCCAAGTTATAACTCTTTAGTAACCCCTATAGGAGCAAACAATTCCTGGACCAACCTGTACTAACATTCCATAATTAACAACATACTACCAAAACAAGGTACTACATAATTTAGTTATATATTTTATTTCTCCCTACACTAGAACATAAATTCTATGAAAACATTGTTTTTGTTTTGTTCACTGCTGGACTTTCAATGACATCAACCATTCTCATTTTCATGTGCTGAATGTGAAGTTGACAGGATGAATGAGGGCATAACAGATATTCTCTTGCTATACACTCTGTGACTAAATGTATGATTTAATTGTGAGAGAAACACAAGCACAAATATTAGGTATCACAGAGATCTATGTCAGAGAGTTAAAAATGACTAAAACATGTCTTCAGAACTGGTCACCCCCAAGCTAATTACTAAATGTTACTTTAAACTCTTAATTATTTTCAATCCAAAGGGAGAAATGCTTCCTTTTTCTTTTAATGTTTTCAATTAAAACATAAAAATGAAAAATGTTCAAACTTACAAATAGTTTATTTTGTTCTCTAAAACTACAGACTCATATGCTATTAGTAATACTAGGACATGTGTTCATGTTAAAAACTCTCAGTAAACTAAATATTGATGGAACATACCTCAAAATCATAAGAGCTATTTATGTCAAACCCATTGCCATATCATACTGAATGGGCAAAAGCTGAAAGCATTCCCTTTGAAAACCAGCACAAGATAAGGATGCCCTCTCTCACCACTCCTCTTCAACATAGTATTGGAAGTTCTGGCCAGGATAATCAGGCAAGAGAAAGAAATGAAGGGTATTCGAATAAGATGAGAGGAAGTCAAATTGTGTCTGTTTGCAGATGACATGGTTGTATATTTAGAAAACCCCATCATCTCAGCCCCAAAACTACTTAAACTGATAAGCAACTTCAGGAAAGCCTCAGGATACAAAATCAGTGTGCAAAAACCACAAGCATTCCTATACACCAGTAACAGAGAACCAAATCATGAATGAACTCCCATTCACAACTGCTACAAAGACAACAAAATACCTAGGAATACAGCTTACAAGGGATGTGAAGTATGTCTTCAAGGAGAACTACAAACCACTGCTCAAGGAAATAAGATAAGACACAAACAAATGGAAAAACATTTTTTGCTCATGGATAGGAAGAGTCAATATCATGAAAATGACCATACTGCCAAAAGTAATGTATAAATTCAATACTATTCCCATCAAGCTACCATTGATTTTCTTCACAGAATTAGATAGAACTACTTTAAATTTCCTATGGAACTTAAAAAGAGCCTATATAGCCAAGACAATCCCAAGCAAAAAGAACAAAGCTGGAGGCATCACACTACCTGATTTCGAAATGTACTGCAAGGCTACAGTAACCAAAACAGCATGTACTGGTACCAAAACAGATACATAGTCCAATGGAACAGAACAGAGACAGAAACACCACCACACATCTACAACAATCTGATCTTCGACAATCCTGACAAAAAGAAGCAATGGGGAGGGGATTCCTTATTTAATAAATGATGCAGGGAAAACTGGCTGGCCATATGCGGGTAACAGAAACTGGACCCCTTCCTTACACCTTATACAACAATTAACTCAAGATGGATTAAATACGTAAATGGAAAACCCGGAACCATAAAAACCATAGAAGAAAACCTAGGCAATACCATTCAGGTCAGGACATAGGCATGGGCAAAGACTTGATGATTAACACACCAAAAGCAATTGCAACAAAAGCCAAAATCGACAAATGGGATCTAATTAAACTCTTCTGCACAGCAAAAGAAACTAGCATCACAGTGAACAGGCAACATTCATAATGGGAGAACATGTTTGCAATCTACCCATCTGACAAAGGTCTAATATCCAGAATCTACAAGGAACTTAAACAAATTTAGAGGAAAAAAACAAACATCCCCATCAAAAAGTGGGCAAAGGATATGAACAGACACTTCTCAATAGAAGACATTTATGTGGCCAACAAACATATGAAAAAGAAGCTCAATATTACTGATCATTAGAGAAATGCAAATCAAAACCACAATGAGATACCATCTCATGCCAGTCAGAATGGCAATTATTAAAAATTCAGGAAACAATAGATGCTAGCGGGGCTGTAGAGAAATAGGAACACTTTTACACTGTTGGTGGGAGTGTCAAGTAGTTCAACCACTGTGGAAGGCAGTGTGGCGATTCCTCAAGGATCTAGGACCAGAAATAACGTTTGACCCAGCAATCCCCTTACGAGATATATACCCAAAGGATTGTAAGTCATTCTGCTACAAAGACATATGCACATGTCTGTTTATTGCCACACTAGTCACAATAGCAAAGACTTAGAACCAACCCAAACGGCTATCAATGATTGACTGGATAAAGAATATATGGCACATATACACCGTGGAATACTACGCAGCCAAATAAAAGAAGGAGATCATGCCCTTTGTAGAGACATGGATGCAGCTGGAAGCCATCATTCTCAGCAAACTAACACAGGAACAGAAAACCAAACACCACATGTTCTCACTGATAAGTGGGAGTTGAACAAGGAGAATTACACGGACACAGGGAGGGGAAAAACGTAGGGGTGGGGGTTAAGGGATGGGAGAACATTGGGACAAATACCTACAGGGTGTGGAGCTTAAAATCTAGATGACAGGTAGATAGGTGCAGCAAAACACCATGACACATGTATACCTATGCAACAAACCTGCACATTCTGCACATGTATTCTGGAACTTAAATAAACAAACCAACAAATAAATAAATAAATAAATAAATAATATGGTATATGAAAAAATAAATTAGTCTAACTGTAAACACTCCTCCAAATGTTTCTAAAATGGCAATTTTATGTTTATAGGTGAAAATATTAGATAATGTGTTTTGGGCATATTTGTGATGTTAGAATAATTTATAACAGAAAAAATTGTAATTTTTACAACAAACTGTTTTAAAAGTACTTCATATAGTGCAAACTGCTTTGGGATTGTTGTATTATTCCTAACAGAGTATGATATCTGGGGAAAAAATGCTGCAGATAAAAGGCATTAAATAGAATGCTTCAAACAATTTGTTCTCATTCAATTGATTTTTAGGCAACTAATTAGAATGTTATTGCATGATTTTTGGTGATTGAATATTTAAATATGTGAAATTGCCCTTAATAAAAATGTGTTGACTGATAGTCATATAGTAAATGCTTTATGGAATCCCTACTATGTGTCAAGAAATGAATCTCCTCTTCAAGGAACCTAATCTTGAGAAACATAGCAGGAAAAATAAATACATGGAGAAAAACAGTCCTCACTGCTGCTCAAATACACTATGGTTTTGTCATCTCATTGGGTGTATCTTACTGCCTCATTTGGAATAAAAGCCCGTAGTGCTTTAACCACCTAGAGGGCACTATGTCATCTGGGTCCTCTTCACTTCTTGAGTCTTATTTTTTTTTTCTTAGCACTCTCCTTGTTCATCCTTCTGTAGCAACACTAATTTTCTAGCTGTTACCCAAATATATGAGGCCTTTTTCCCACCCCAAGTCCTTTGCACTGGCCTTTCCTCTAAAAAGCCATGTAACTTTCCCCATGTGTCCCACCTCCACCTGTCCCACAAGCTTTGCTGAAATGCTACCATCTCAGGAGACTTATCCTAATCCACCCAGTATAAAATTAAACCAACCTTTAAACACTTCTTTGTGCACTCCAGTCTCATTCCTCACATTTCATCTGCAGTATTTACTTTCTAACACATTATGTATTTTGCTTGTATGTTTTACTTTTTTTCTATGCCAATACAAGCTAAAGTCTATGAAGCCAGAGGATTGTATCTTCCTTTTTGTCTCCTTTGTTCCTCAATATATCCTCAGTGTCTTGAAAAGTGCCAGGCACAAAAGAGATGTTCAATGAGCATTCATTGAATAAAAATGTAAATATAAATAATATGAACCGAAAAGTTTTGATTGCATGAATGATAAAAGAAAGAACATAAAAACCTCAGAGCAGCCAGGCGCGGTGGCTCACGCCTGTAATCCTAGCACTTTAGGAGGCCAAGGCAGGTGGATCACCTGACGTCAGGAGTTCGAGACCAGCCTGGCCAACATGGTGAAATCCCGTCTCTACTAAAAATACAAAAATTAGCTGGCTGTGGTGGCAAATGCCTGTAATCCCAGCTACTTGGGAGGCTGAGGCAGGAGAATTGCTTGAACCTGAGAGGCGGAGGTTGCAGTGAGCTGAGATCACGCCTCTGCGCTCCAGCCTTGGGCTACTGTCTAAAAAATAAAAATAAATAAATAAATAAATAAATAAAAATCCTCTGAGCTGGGTTAGGAGTAATTGTTTTCTAAAATAAACAAAAGCTTGGAAGGAGGGGCAGCCAGCGCAAGGTCCTGCATCCCATTGCACTTTTCCTGACTCTTCAATGTTGTGGGAGGTGAGCTAGGACACCCAGCAGCAACTCGCTGCCACTTCTGATGGCTGTGGAGGTTTTAATATCCTGTCATTTATACTAAACAGCCCTGTGTCTAGCTGATCTGTGTCTAGCTGATGATGATGATGATGGTTAATATTAATTATTTGTGTTCCATAAACCAAGCAGTATGCTAAATATTTTATGTATTATCTCACTTAATCCTTGGGGGAAACGTAAGAAGAGATGCCCGCATAAAAGAATGACAACAGCTGGACTACATGTTTCACTGCTGAACTAATTCCTCAGGAATCCTGGCTATAGAGATTGCCATGAGAGACTGGCAATCTCTATAGTTAGTTACAAATGGCTGTTACAAAGCCAGGTCTGTCTTCACAAAGCAAAACTATTTATAAGTGTAGCTCAGAAGCAAAGAATCACCATCAAGTTTATACTTCAAGGAAGTGCCATGTTCCTCAATAACTTTGTTTAAAAATGTGCACATTTTTTGTTGGTGCCTTCTGCATAAAAGATAATATGTTACGGATTATTTCTAGCTTGATCAAGAATGGACTACTTTTGGCTTTCCTCAATTATGTGAAGGATCCAAAGATAAGAGATAGAGAAAATTAAATATAGCAGCCCTTTTAAATTATATGAATGAACCAATACTACTTCAGTAGAAGAACCCTGTAGCTCAGGAGACACAGAACCTGAAACTGGGAGGTGGCATGAACCACCTACAGAACTGCTACATGAGACTTATGAAACTGGAAACCTCCCAGAGGGAAATGACTGAGCTTCAGGAAAGAGACAGTTACAATGCAAGAACAGGAATTTGTATCAACTATTGAAAAATGAGAAAGATAAGATACAGAAATTACAAAATACTATTGCAAATTGAGCTATTCAGTATTATAATGATATAAAGAGAAATGAGTACGACAAACTGAGGGAAAGTCTACATCAACTTTTTATGAACAAAAAATAATTAAAAATAGCTTTAGACATTTTAAATAATGTGGGGAGAGCTGATGGAAAAAGAGGACTCTGGAAAACTGGTAAGACAGAAGTCAGGAATTAGACGAAATGTATAAAATTATGTTGACTCATTATGAATATTGTCACAAAAGATTTCTAATGGAAAATGCTGATAAAGAAGAAGTTTCTTCATCAAATGGAAAAGGAAATGGTTTTTCATCTTTCTCCTCAAAAGAAAGCTAGAGAAAGAGAAGATGGTAATACAGGAAATGTCATCTCAGATCCTGAAGGAGATGCTGGGGAAATGAGCAGAGACAGTATCTGGGACCTTTCTTGTGAAACTGAGAGAACAGCCTACAAAGAGCATCAGAAAACAATGGGGAATTTTGAAAAGTTACGGATAAAAACTTGGTAGCCACATTTCAAAGGTACATTTAGAAAATTTAATGGTGAAGATTTAATCTCAAAACAAGACCATGAACAGGAAGCTGAAAAACTCAAATTAGAAATTCAGAAATGTAAAGAAATGATTAAAACTCAGCAGCAACTTTTACAGCAACACCTCACTGCTGCTTGTGATGGTGACACCACTTCACTACTATGAGACTGTTATTTGGAAGAAAAGGAATGCCACAAAAAAAGGGCCCCTTTTTAAAGAGCAAAAAAATAATTTTCAGAGAGAAAGATGAAATTTTGCAGAAGCCGCTATTCACCTAGGTTTCGAGAGAAAGGTGCTTGGAAAAAAAAAAAAAAAAAAAAGAGCCAGTTGGTTAAAGCAACAGCTTTTAGATATGATTACCATTGACTACCAGAACTCAAAAAATGTTAGTTTTCAGTGTCTTCTGAGGAAGTTCTGATCAGCACAATCTTACAGCGCACTCCAGGCAATGGAAAGGAAACCTCAGAGTGTGCATAATGGTCTCCAGTTTGCATATCTAAACTTACTGAATCTCTTCTTGCTTCACCTTCTACTGAAGATTTCTTTTCAGATGCATTCCTGTGTATCTGAACATATTTCCATAAATATACTGAATATAACTCCTAAATAAACTGAACCAAATCATGTTGAAAGAGAATCTACAAACCAGAAATGAAGCATGACATCAAGACCTGCATCATAGGAAGATTACCATATTACATGCTCCCCGACCGACACAATTTCTCATGGAGAAAAAGATGACTCACCTTAGACATGGGGACTGAAATTTTTTTTCATTAACCTATTCACCACATTTCACTTCTAAGTTGAAGTCAATTATATCTACTAATAGAAAAAAAAAGAAATATAAAAACTGGGTAAAGTTTTGAATATAAGCCGAGCCTTGATATATAATTGCTCTGTAGATAATGAGAAGGCACCACAGCTAAGGGGGAGGGTTACATGGTCAGGTCTTTGCTTATAACTTAGCAGTATATTGGCTTTCAGGGGAGGACATTCAGAGGCAGGAAGACCAGTTACACCAAGGTGGCAGCAGAGAAGATTTTAATATGTCTACATAGTAACTAACAATTTAAATTTCTTGTGAAAAGCCATGTTTGCAAAAAACTTGACCACAGCAGAACTTGATCCATTCTTGAAACCCATGGTACTGTGGGTTTGAGGACCAAGGGACAGTCTTGTGGCCCAAGAAGTAGAACTCTCTGTGGAACACTATATTCCTTCGTGAAGAAAATAATCTTGGAATAGCCAAAATATTAATACTTTAGCATCCCTGTATATTCTGATTCATTGTCCAAAAAGAGCAATTTTAGCATCAATAGAGTCTATACCAGAGAGAGAATACTTTATTTACTACATAATTACCAGCGAAAAATGTGTCTTTCCTTTTTCGATACTGAAGACATTTTGCAAAGGAAGGCCAGATATTTTGTAGAGTGCTAACACAATCTCACCAGTCATGCTTTTGCTTTCTTACAGGATAAGAGAGAGCATAAGAAAGTAGGAAAATGCCAAGCAATAAAAATCTAACACATAAATAAATAATCCCTCTGAAAAGTATCTTTATTTGGGCATTTCATATTCTGAGATTTAGACCTATGATGACTTGCAAGCTTTGCAAAATAAAATATATATTCCTGCTTTATTTAGAAGCTGACACATATAGCCAATATATTGAGTAGTATTCAACTAATATGTGGATGTCATGGAAATAAACATAGGTAGTGATTGCATGTTTTTATAGATTGTAATTGGATATTTTTAGTCAAATTTAAAGGTAAGGAATAATAAAACTGAATATTTTCATAACTTAGAATAAGAAATGGAAGGAGTTAAACTTTCTATATATCGAGAAAACAGAATGTAAATGATCCAGGTTTCCTCCACCCAGCCATAGTTTCAAAGTCTGGGCGAATGATTTGTATGCCCACAGTGAGAACTCCTAAGGGCACTGCTAGTCATTAAATGAGAATTCTTTAAAGTGTGTTCTGTAGTTAACTCAGTTTGAAAAATGGTCGTACTTCATTTTCCTCTGAAGATTAACAACATACATTACACATTAAACTTTTTGAGAAATCATGTAGAAGAAAGTCAATAAAAAATAAATAAATTTTAACCTGTTTACATTTGCTTGATTAAGGTTTTTCAGATTTACTTGACAATGGAACCCTTTCGTCATGAAACATATTGCCCTCTTCAAGAAACTTGTGGAAAAATTGTACCCTGGATCATTATCTGGAGACAAAATTGTGTCTTTTTCGTTTTAAAATATCTAACATTGTTTACATTTGTGGTATTGAACATGTAACAATGAATAAACATATTTCTCAAATATCTTATCAAAAATTAGTAAATGGTATAGTAAGCAATAGATCAATATTCTCTTACTGTTCTAATTTAATATTCTCTTTTTGTTCTAATTCACATTCCTTCTTTTTTCTTTCTTCCTGATATTTTCAATTCTATGTTTTTTTCCAAAAAAAAAATGACTGCCAGTTTTCAGACACTGCAAGTCATAAAAAATTCAACTAGTTTTCAACGTTAAAGTTATGCCTGATCACAGTGAAGAATTTAGAAGAAAAGTGATAGAAAATTGCCATTCATCTAAAAATGAATGACTAAATATTACAGAGTATCAGTGCTGAGTAAGATAAATTACTGCCATCTTAGTATTTACAACTTAAATAATAAAAATAATAACAAATGCAGTTTAGATACAAATACATATATACAAATATAAATCCAAATACAGAGTTTTTAGTATTCTCAAAGTTATTTAATAAATTTCAGGTTTTATCATCATGACTACTATAGGAAGTGTGCATATATTACAAACTGTAAAACCAAGGCTGAGGGATGTTATCTTAGCTTGCTATTGTTCACTCATTAGGAGAGAAAATAGGGGTACATAAATAATTTATGTGACTATACTTAAAATGGTTGCCTGGAAAAATCCCAGTTTACCCCTGTTTTCTTGCCATAATAGTTAATGTAATTCCTTTTGATTGTCAGTGTGCCCAATTTAGACAATAATGCATGTAGTCAGCTATATGTCAACAACTAAGCTGTTACTCAGTCGAGTATAAGGTGAGGATCATTGCATATTACAACGAGTGAATAAGGTTTTCAAGAGATTTCTTTCTAATCCTCTAGTATATCAGAGAGCATGCTAACTGTGTTCTGTCAAAAACAAAATGTTCACTCTAGGTCTATACTGGAAAAACATGGGACCCTCTAACTTGGGGTTAATCTGATTTAGAAGTGATTTTTACTGCTGAAATTCCTGATGAGATTGTGTGTGTATGTGTGTGTGTGTGTTGCTGTTCACGTAACAGTCTTCTTCAAAGGCTAATCTGAAACTTCTCCATTTCATTAATGGAAAATATTAGATTATTTTAGCCTTCTCTTTTAAAAAGACACCATTGCAAAGTAACACAATTTCCTTGATAAATGACAACCTGATTTCAGATATTTTAGGTATCTTTAGTTGAAACAAAAAGTTGGATAATTCTACATCTTCTCAGAGCATAGGAAACAATGTTTTGGAATGTTGCCTTGCTCTAAAATACTCTATATATGTTAGCATTACAGAAAGAACATTCTCAAGGCAAGTTTAAATTCGTATCTATTACTTGTTGAAGGTGTCCGGGTTCTTGGTATCTTGGACAAAGAATTGGACAGAATGCAGAAACAAAGCAAGGAAAGAAGGAAGAAACAAAAGCAGAGATTTATTGAAAATGAAGGTACACTCCACGGGGTGGGAGCAGGTCTGAGCATAGGGGGTCAAGAGTCCGTTACAGAATTTTCTGGGGTTTAAATACCCTCTAGAGATTTCCATTGTTTATTTGGTCTACATCCTATGTAAATGAAGAGGATGAAGTAAAGTTGCAAAGTGACTTACTCGGTTGTGAGCCCTCCATAACTGGAGAGGATATTTTCCGTCGTAGCTGAAGTGTTTCCATTTGATTTAGTACTAGAAAGTCAGCATGAGTAAGCCTTATGTTCCCTTACTCCAGACCCTCTTCTCCTGCCTCATAGCTAGTAACAAAGTGAAGTGTTTTTATTTATTTAGTTATTTGTGCTTTCTAGGAAAATGTTGAAGGATAACATATTTTTATGGGAAATTCTACACAACATAACCATTAAGTTCTTAAGGATTGACAGGTGGCCCTGTGAGTCATAATCAAGGTTCTGTTCACTCAAGATCAGATGCTACAAACTTGTTCAAATGCACTAGCTGGAGAGTGTGAAATAAAATGTATTTTAATTGGTAAAAAGTCATCTTAATAGATACAGGCAAACTGTAGAAGAAGAAGGTCTTAATCAGTCATCCCCTTGAGTAGCTTCCTTACCTCTCTCCTCTCCTTTATAACCACATACTGTAAAGCATAATCACTTCTGCAACCATTTCCTCACCTACTCAACTCTGAACCCACTACAATTAGCCTTCTGTCTCCATCACTTTGCTGAATCAGGTCTCACAAAACAAACAAACAAACAAACAAACAAACAAACAGTGACTTTCACATCATTACATCTCTCAGGAATATAGAAATTCCTCCATGACTTTTAAGTCTCTGTATTGCTCGGCACAAATATTTACCTCTTAAAACATTATTTTTAGGATACAGAGCTTTCTTATTTCCTTCCTGCTCTGGCAGATCCTTCTGTATTTTTTATTTTTATCTGTGGCTTATATTCTTTTACTCATGCTTGCATTGTTAACATCCTTGCTAAGTCATGTGAGAGGAAACTAAGTCTTGGGACCCCTCAAATAACTAAGCTGAAGGGAAAAGCCAAGCTGGAAACTGCTTAATGCAAACCTGCCTCCCATTCTATTCAAAGTCATCCCTCTGCTCACTGAGATAAATGTATATCTGATTGCCTCCTTTGAAAAAGCTAATCGGAAACTCAAAAGAATGCAACTGTTTTCTTTCTCATCTACCTATGAACTGGAAGCCCTCCCCCGCTTGAGTTGCCCTGCCTTTCTGGACATGATCAATGGACATCTTATTGATTGATGTTTCATGTCTTCCTAAAATGTATAAAACCAAGCTATGCCCTGACCACCTTGGGCACATGTCGTCCTGATCCCCGAGGCTGTGTCACGGGTACATCCTCAACCTCAGCAAAATCAATTTTCTAAATTAAATGAGACCTGTCTCAGATATGCCATGGTCTCAAATGTTATCTATAAGCAAATGGCTTACAAGTTTATATTTTTAGCTTTTTGTTAATTCAATACATATTTATTGAATACCTGCTATTTTTTAGTTATAAAGTGGTGGGCAAGACAGTGTGACTGTTGCCTTCATACTTTAATGGAAAAAACACATTGAATCAATAAAACTGTGCAAATAAAAATATGCCTATAATAATGATAAGGTTTACGAATAGAAATTATATAATAAAATAGTATAACAGAACTCTGTACTACCTTTTGCAACTATCTTTGCAAAATATCAACTTATTTCAAAATAGAAAGTTTACCAAAAATTGTGCAGGTAAGTAGTCTAATATTTTAGTAAAATGTCTTATAACTTAGTATTGTTATTAATTAAACATGATAGCTAAATTGATAAGTGCCTTAGAGTAAGTGAATAGGTTATTAATAATAACTGTTTTAGAATAAAAGAATGGGAGATTGATGAATGTTTCAAAATAAATGATGGCAATGTGATTGCTAAGTCTAGCAATAAACATGTTTTTCTCCTAAAAAAAAAGTGTATTAGCCATTTTCATTTAATCTTCATTTATATCTGGATATTAGAGAATCTCAGAAGTGAATTTCAAGTTGAGACATTCACATGAACTTCAAAACATCCATGAGTAAATTATCTTTCTTATTCTAATCTTATCCTCCTCTACTGTTTCCTGTCTTAGTAAATGTCAGCGACAACTTTTTAGAAGTTACTTCAAATAAGAAATCTGACATTTAGCTTTTCCTCACCTCATATATCCCATCAATCAGTTATGCTATTCCTGCTATTCCTTTTTCTCCTTCTTCTTCCTTTTCTTCTTGTTCTTCTTCTTCTTTTTTTTTTTTTTTTTTTTCTTTTGCGGCAAGGTCTCATTCTGTCTCCCAAGCTACAGTGCACACCACCATGCCTGACTAATTTTGCAATTTTTGTGGAGATGGGTTTCCCCGCATGTTGCCTAGGCTGGTCTGGAACTCCTGGGCTCAAGCCATCCACCCGTGTCGGCCTCCAGAAATGCTGGGATTATAGGTGTGAGCCACCATGCGTGGCCATATATTATTTATTTTAATTACTGAGTGCATTTTGAAGCCATCCATTTCTCTCAAAAGCCAGTACTGTAATAGAAGTGCAAATCACATTTTCTCTTGATTTTCTGCAAAACCCACTATTTTTTGAGGGGCTTTTAAAAAATCCTGATCTAATCTCTATTGATATAACCAGATTAGTTTTACAAATGCAATCCTGATTATGACATGCTTAAAATTATTTATGACTTCCCAATAATGTTCAAAATTTTTATCCTGGCCACCAAAGCCCTGTATATTTGTGTCCCCTACTTACCACTTAGATTTAGCTTATCTCGTACAACTCTCTCCAGCACTCTTTATGATTTTTATCTGCTCCACTATAATTGGCAAGTTCCATTTGTCTTAATCATTCATATTGTATAGCGTTCATAAAGTTACTCACTCTACTTGGAAACCCGGAATCATTCCCCTTCTTTTTATTTTGCCACCTTCTGATTCTCCTTATTTCAAGTTATATTGACAGTTACTAGAAGCTATCTCTCACTCATCTCAGCCTCAGTATCCCTAGGTAAGAAATCTCTGTCATAAACTTTCATCACAGTCTCAATCTAATTCTTAGTATTGATAACAATTATATTTAATAAACGTATTGATTTATTTGTCTAGTTGCATTGCTGTAAAAGAAAATTAAGCCCTGGGATGATAAAACTAATACATGTCTTCTTTATCATTTTATGTCCAAACAACTATTAGAGAAGAGAAGAATCTAAATTTCAATTTCCTTTTTATTCTCCACTAGAGGGATAGGATGGTACTAGAGGTACAGGTTTACCTCAAAGTTTTGTAAGGCAGTTCAGACAAGTAGACAGCATGTTCTAGATGACAGATAATAGTGCTAGAAAACAATTAGTACTAAAAGTCAACAGGAAATCTAAATACTTGAATTGCAATAGCAAAACATGTTGGTAACTGAGACATGAGTAGTTTGCATACTTATATTAAATAATAATTGAAAATATTTTAGGTAGGATAAACAATGATGAAATTTTTAAATAGATAGCATTGCCCCATCAACTGGGCTCAGGTTCAGCATCAGAATGTAGCTCCTGAGGAAACTAACAAAAAAATCAGAAGCTAAGATAAAAATAGGAAAAGACATGAAGAAGTTTGTTATAAAATAGGAGTTCAAGATGGCTACTAGGAACTTAAACAGAGGTACACTTATACCAATCAAAAATCCCAAAGTAACTGAATTCACTTATGCCAACCAAAAATCCCAGAAACAGAGGAGCAACAGGAGGGAAATTAAGCTAAATGCCAACACATTGAGTTTAAGATAATTATATCCCATTACCTAAAATCTGGGCCTGGGAAAGTGATCTATTTTCTAGCTTTCGACTGGCCCAGTCTGGAATGAAGCAGATGAGCTTGATTAATATGAATTGTACTTGAGAGAGCTTCAAACTTGTGAGGATCAATGAGAAAAATAAATAATTGTCCTTTAGATGTAAAGGTAATCATCTGAAGAGAGCCTACTGTAGGAGGAAGCACGAAGAACAAGCGAAGTGGTAGATTAAGAGCCATGAGAACTGATTATCAAGCAACAAAATGAGAGCAGAACAGACTGGAAGTAGATAAGCAGAATAGCCTGTGTGTGTGAGTGTGTGTGTGTGTCCAACCTAGATCTCTTTTCCAAATTCCAGATTAGCATATTCATCTCTCCACCTAATATCTCACTTGAATATCTAATACACATCTCAAACTCTATGTGACTGAAACGAAAATTATTTCACTCCCTTGCAAATCCTCTTCACCTAAAATCTTCCCAATCTTGTTTAATAGGAGCTTCAAATTTTGCTCCATTATTTGTCTTATACCCCATGACCAATCCATCAAGAAATCCTGTGGGATCTAATTTCAAACTATATACACAATCAAAGTACTTCTTACCATTGCTGCTTTTACCATCTGGTCGATGTGCTATCATCTTTCGCCTTTATTGATCTCACAGCTTTTACCATTGATTCTCGTGGGTATATTCTTAACACAGTAACCAGAGTAAATCTTCTAAAATGAAAATCACACCATGTCACTCTTTTTAAAGAAAATGCTTGCAATGGCTGTTCATTTTACCCACAGTAAATGCTAAAATCCTTTTTTGTGAAACAGTTGTCCATGGATCTCTTGTTTGCATAATAAACATCCTTGGATGATAGAGATAGTGTCTTCCTCTAGGGCAGAGAAAATATTTGTTTCTGAAACAGGACAATAAAAGATACTGTCTCCTTTCAGGGTAAAAGTTGGCACAGTTTGCTAGCTGCCCCCTCATATGATTAGAAGCTTTGATGGTTAACTTTATGTTTCAATTTTGTTAGTCCATGGGGTGTCCAGATGTTGGCTAAACCTTATTTCTGAGATGAGACTAGCATTTGAATAGGCTGACTGAGTAAAGCAGACTACCCTCCTCAGTGAGGGGGGGCATCATTGAATCCGTTGAGGGCCCAAATAGAACAAAAAGGTGGAGGAAGGAACAATTTGCTATCTGCCTAACTTCTGAGCTGGGACATCAGTCTTCTCCTGCCCTCAACGTATGACAGCCTGTCATCTGGTTTTCAGGTCTTGGGACTCAGTCTGATTGACAACACCAGCTTTCCTAGGTCTCCAGCTTGTTGACAGCAGATTGTGAACCTTCGTAGCTTCTGTGTTCACAATAAATCCTACACGATTATAATAAATCCTCTCTCTCTGTACATATATAGATATAGACAGATTATATTTACACACATATAATCATAAATACATGCAAAATCATAAATATGTAAAATCATAGTATATGTGTAAAAACCATATCTGTAAAATTATGTATCTATCAACCAATAGGATATATACACATATATGTATATATCCTATTGGTTCTGTTTCTCTGGAGAACTTTAATAAATAAGTTTTCTAAGTTCAGGATTTCTCATCTGTAGCTACTATGCTACTGTGTTTGTAGTATCCATCTGGGCCACTTGATATTGCTTCTGTGGGACTTAGGAAGCATAAGACACAGGTATGAACGTGAAGTGCATACTGCCTGCCTTTCTGTGAGTAATAAATTTCATTTTCTCTTACGCAGAAGTCTCATTGCTTCTCTCAACACCTCTGAAACTGAGGCAGGCTCACTTATTAGTTTGTAAATTAAGTTGAATCTTAACCCTTAGCAGTCTTTAACAATCCTTACAATCACCTCTAGCTGTGCATGAATTAATCCATTGACTCTCTCATGGATCATTCTCATGTCCTAATCAATGTCCTACTGCGAGCTCCATCACTTACTGAGTTCCATCCACAATGTCCCTTTGCTCTCCTTAGGATACTCATAGTCCTACCTCAGAAAATTTGCAGTAGTTCTTTCTTGAAAAATTCTTCCCTCAAACATGCCCATGGCACTTAATACGTTGTCATAAAATGAAAAAAAAATCGTATCAGGTGAATCAACAAATAGAATATGTGTAATCTGAAAACTGAGTCATTGTTAATCTCATTAATATTATAAAGTTTTTCTGTTATTTGACTTGGCTGATTCTCTTCTAGCAAGGAGCATGTTCTTCAGGCAATAAAGCTGTTCTCCGCACCTAATTGTACATGAAGTTTATGTAAAAATTACCTCTGAAGAGAAGAAGAAAATACAGATTGAGAATGAGGAAGAGTGAGAAACACTGGCCAATTGTAAAGTAAACACAATTGCAAACTATTTCTTCTCAAATTTCCACATTATATGTTGAATTAAAAATGCTAATTTCAAAAGACAAATTAATAATATAATCTTATTGTTTTAGTTATCAAATTATTAATTCTTTCAGTACTTCTTAACTCAGTATTTGACAGACTTGCATTTAAATAACCTAATTATCTTGTCATTCTTGATTGTTTGTAATCCAATGAAAATTTACTTTTAGAATTAACTTTTTAGATCTTGGGACCTGCAATCCAAACTCTTCCTTAGAATTTGATGCGGTCTTCTTGGCCAATGTGCAAATGGACTAATGAGAACTTTGACAAAATAGTCTTAACATAGACAGTGCTTATTAGATGGCTGCATATTATTAAACATTAAATCAATAGTGAAAACCCTCTTTCATGCTCATGTGTTCTATAAGAACTAATGAAATATACTGCAATTAGACCAAAAATTTTAATTAGGGGTAAAAATGGGAGAGCCAAATCTGATTTCTCAGAGAAAATAATGACGAAAGCACAATCTATTATAAGAAAAAGCTTTGAAATGGAACCCATGAAAGTAACTAAGGAAACAAGAGGAAATAATAATCAGGGAGGGAAAACTCTGAGGCAATTATACATTTTTTTGAACTCTAGAAAATGTGCAAGGCCAGTTCTTCAATAAAAACAGTACAATAATTGATATTTGACAAGTCCTGTAGCACTCTTATGTGTAATAATTAAACATTTGTTGAAGATGAATATGTTCACTTATTTTTTATAACAACTTCTGCACTTATTCAATAAATCTCTTTCAAAATAATAAAATTGGAAAGCAGATTTTTAAGTCTTTAAAATGCTAACCATTGCCAATAGGGTCCGAACTCTTTGATGAGATATATCTTGAATAAAAATTTTGATTTTCTATTACATTAAAGTATCTGCTCACGTCATATGTTGGAAGAACTGCAAAACAGATTTTATTTGACAATAGTGTATTTGTCAAAAGCTAGTTGGAATAGCTGGCGTTTAGTATGTGATCTGTGGAAATTAGCATTATGGTAGACAAGTTATGGCAGCATAACCTTTTAAAAGAAGGGCTGGCTGCCCAGCTCTGGAGTGAGGTCTAAAAACAGTTTGTGGTTGTCAGCTTTTTCAAGGTTTGACTCAGTAGCAGAGAACTGACTCTTCCTAGAGTTACCCTTACCTGTGACCCAGTAAAGCAGGAGAATTAAGGAGGAATTTGCAAATGTTTTCTATTAAAAAGCAAACAAGTCTTTTAAGCTACATGAGCAGTAGAGACTCTGCCACAAACTACTCGATTTTGCTGTTGTATCTCATAAACAGCCAAAGATAATACATAATGGATGAGAATGGCTATGTACCAATAAAACTGTATTTATGCACATTGAAATTTGAATTTCATATAATTTTCATGTCAGAAAATATTCGTTTGGTTTTTTTTTTTAACCATTTAAAAATGTAAATAAATATCTTAGTTCACAGGCAATATAAAAACATGTAGCAGGCTGACCATAGTCTGGTAACCCCTGGTTAAAAGGCCTCATCTATTTCAGCCTGTTGTGCGACAGTGTTGTAGACAGTCCTTGCTCCAGAGCTCCTCACCAAGTTCTCTGACTATTTGTTTGGCCTTTGATGCACTTTCACTTCTCCCTCTGCTCAATCTGTTTTCTTCCCTCCCGCTTACTGGTGTTGATCCTTTACCAACATTTTGCATTAAAAACTCAGTCTCAGCAGCTGCTTCTCTAGGATCTAACATGAGACATATACAAATTGATATCATTTGGTATTTTCTCCTCTAAAGATGATATTAAGTTTCATTTTTCATTGCCATCATTGAATCAGAGAGAAATTAAAGAGGGTCAGAATAAGTCTCCATCTACCCACAGAGAGATCAGTTATGTGTATATAGAGGTCTAGAGGAAAAGGAGAAATGATGTGTGATAGAAAAGGAAGCCACTGGTAAGCCAATTGATTTTTTTAGTCTGATATTTACTTGCCTCAATATAGTCTGTTCATATTCGTTTTGAATTTATCTTGTAGGACTCTCAAATAGTTGACTCCATTTTCTACCAGACTGCCTTTTATTTTTTAACCTCTACCAATCACCTACTCCCAGTCGCCTTTTATTAGACAAGCAATCTCAGTTACTGCTAGCTATAGATAAAGTTTATTTTCCATATATAAAACCTCTTCCTTTTTCATTATCCTCATTTATACAGTTAGGTCCCCATCCTATCCCTGACATGTTTCTTCCATCTCAACTTTGCCATCACATTGAGGCACTTCTTGGTCTCTCCACATGTTTCCTGTCAAAACTTATCTGCTGTAACCCTGATTCCAAGTGAATTCTTGCTCTTGGTTATCAACCACTTGAAAGTATTCAGCATGTTTTAATCATGTATTAAATGTGAGCATTGCTTTTATATTTTTCTACTTCCTCATATTAGCGTTTAATACTTTATTCCATAGGAAAGAATCCCCACTAATAGAATGTCTGGTTATTTGGCACCTACAAAGTAGGCAAATTCTAAGCATGGAAAGCTACCTGGTGACCCTCACAAACCACATGGAGACTTGCCAACAGGCAAGACTAGCCCTGGCAGCACACTGTACTGAGTCATAAATTATTTGACTCTAAAACCTGGATATGACAATGATTTTATGAGTAGCCATAAATCAGGCAAATATCTGAAACTGGGGAGAAATATGGGGTTCACTTTCAGCCCCCCAGAATCATTTCACTTTAACAAGGAAACACACATTTTAATTCATTATTGCTTTGATGCTTCTTCTCTTTATTTATTGATTCTGAAGAATAAATAGAAATAATTTCCAAATTGTTGTTTACCTTTTTCACCACTCTTCATAATCAAATTTGCATTTGTCCTTTGCTTTGTGGACAAACAAATGATTAAGCATGTTTTCAATTATTCTTCCCTGTGTCATTAACCTGCCAACCTCTTTTTTCCTTTTATTCCATTTGGTAAATAAAATAAAAATATTTAATATATGTACTGATATATTTATTTTTGCATTACATTTTTCCCTTTGTTTTGACAGAAATCCCCTTCCTCAGGTAAATAATGTCACATAGAGTAAGTCTGATCAACATTGTGGCAGGAATCCATTTTTCACAGCCAATTAGAGAAGGAGAAAATGAGGAGCACCACCACTTTCTCTTTTGTATCTATTGTTCCCAACTGGCCAGGCAAATTGATAGTGCATGTGAAGATCGCTGTGGAATCATGGCAAGCTGATAACTGTGATATGCTCTATGAAATTCTGCCTACATACCTATACAACTCCAAGCAATGTACAAATTCACACTGCTCCTCTAGTAGGAAATTTTGAGAGGAAAAATACTTTTTATGAAGAAAATTTAGGGTTTTAACAATATTTCTTTGATTACAGCATAATACCAATTTCGTACCCAAATTATTGATCACATGGTTTAGTTCAAAGAAAACAAAGGAAATACCCAAAACCCCATAATAAAATTGAAGCTTTATGTGTGCACATATGTGTATACTCATGTGTATTTGTGCACTCATATGTACTTATATTTACATACATAAACTATGAGAATCACTTGCAGTGCTCATTTCTCAAATTAACACATAGTCTTCTGTGAGAAATTGAATCAACTAACTTATTTGTGTATTATATCTTGGAAACCCAATTGGATATTCTAAATACTGGGCAACTGGAAACAGAGTGAGCCGATATATTGGGTGGGTGACTTCTTTATAATAGTTTTGCTCACTGTAGATCTCTATTTATTTATTTATGTATTCACAATAACATGTCTATAACCTGTTTTTTTCCATCCGTTATGTTGGTGCAAAAGTAATTGTGGGTTTTGCTATTAATTGTGATTACTTGTAATGGCAAAACCTGCAATTACTTTTGCACCAACCTAATAGAAAGCATGTTCCATTGGGGCTAGGTCAGCAGTGTATTGGCTCACCAACTCTCTTCTTTAAAACCACTTAAAATTACTTTAAAAAGCAAGAGGAAACAAGCGCAATTAATTTTAATAATGTATTTTAACCCTGAATATATGAAATGATATTATTTGAAAATATATTTTATTGTCACATAATAATTATACATATTTATATGGTATAAATGTAATGTTTCAATATGTACATACATGTAATCATTAAATCATGATAATTAGCACACACATCACCATAGATATTTATCATCTTTTTATTGTGATAATATTCAGAATTCTGTCTTCTCCTTATTTGAAATACACTATGCATTACTGTTATCCTCACCATACTGTGCAAGAGTACCAGAAATTATTACTTCTGTCTCACTGTAACATTGTATCTATTGACCAATCTCCTCTCATCTCCCCTTACCCCATTCTCCTCAGCTCTAGTAACCACTGTTCTACTGTCAACTTCAATGAGATGAATAGTTTTGATTCTAAATATGAGTGAGGTATTTGTCTTTCTGTCCGTAGCTTATTTCACTTAACATAAAATCCTGCAGGTTCATCCAAATTAAGTCAAATGACATTTCATCTTTTTCATGACTGAATAGTAGTCCCCGGTGTGTATACATACCACATTTTCTTTTTTTAAAAAATAATTTCAACTTTTATTTTAGATTCAGGGATATATGTGAAGGCCTGTCACATGAGGACACTGTGTGTGGCTTAGGTTTGGTGTACAAATAACAGTGACACCCAGAGAGTGAGCACAACACCCAATAGGCAGTCCTCTCAGGCCTCACCCCATTTATCTTTCCCTATTCCAGTATTCCCCAGTGTCCATTGCTTCCACCTTTATGTCCATGTGTACTCAATGTTTGTCTCCCATGTATAAGTGAGAAATGCAGTATTTGGTTTTCTGTTCCTGTTTTAATAGAATCCTAGCCTGCAGCTGCATCTATGTTGGTGCAAAGGACATGATTTCATTCTTGTTTATGGAAAGGTAGTGTTCCTGTGTATATGTGTCATATTTTCTTTTTCCAATCAACCATTCAGGGGCGCCTAGGTTGATTCAATGTCTTTGGATTTGTATCTTGAAACCTTACTGAAATTGTTTATGAGTTCTAAAAGCCTTTTAGTTGAGTCCCTAGTATTTTTAGGTACATAAGCATTACATCTGCAAAGAGAGATAGTTTTTCTTCTGTATCTATTTGAATGACTTTTCTTTCTCTCTCGTCTGATTGCTCTGGCTAAGACTTCTAATACTATGTTGAACAGAAGTGGTGAGAATAAACATTCCTTGTTTTGTTCCTGTTCTTAATAGGAATGCTTCCATCTTTTGCCTATTGAGTATGATGTTGGCTGTGGATTTGTTCTAAATGACTCTTATTATTTTGAGGTATATTCCTTGAATACCTAGATTGTTGAGAGTTTTTATCATGAAGAGATGAAAGATGTCAAAGAGATAAGGGATGTTGGAGTTTATCAAAAACCATTTTGCTTCCATTGAGATGATCATAGGATTTTGGGGTTTAATTCTATTTATAGGGTGAATCACATTTATTGATTTGTATATGTTGAAGCAACCTTGCATCCCAGGGATAAAGTCTACTTGATCATGATAAATTAACTTTGAATATTCTGCTAGATTAGGTTTGCTAGTATTTTGTTGAGGGATTTTGCATATATGTCAAGGATATTGGCCTGTAGTTTATTATTATTATTATTATTGTTTTTGTATCTTTGCCAGGTTTTTTGGCATCAGGGTAATGCTGGCTTCATAGAATGACTTAGAAAGGAGTCCTTCCCTGATTTTTTTTTTTTTTTTTTTTTTTGAGGGGATGGTGGGGAGCAGAATTGTATGCCTTGTAGAATTCAGTTGTACAATGATCTAGTCCAGGACTTTTTCTTGATTGATAGGTTTTTTATTACTGATTAAATTACAGAATCTATTGAGTGTTTCAATTTCTTCTTGATTCAATTTTGGGAGCTTGTTCGTTTCCAGGAATGTATCCATTTCCTCTAGATTTTCTAGTCTGTGTGCCTAGAGGTGTTCATTATAGTCACTGAGGATCTTTTGTATTTCTGTGAGATCAGTGGCAATGTCACCTTTGTCATTTCTGATTGTGCTTATTTAGATCTACTCTCTGTTTCTTTGTGCATCTAGTTAGCTGTCTATTGATCTTGTCTATTTAAAGAAAGTACTTTTGTTTAAATTGACCTTTTGTAAGAGATTTGGGGTCTCAATTTCATTCAGTTTTGCTCTGATTAATACTAGCTTTGGGGTTATTTAGTTCTTGTTTTGCTAGTTCCTCTAGGTGTGATTTTAGATCATTAAATGAGATCTTTCTAACTTTTCAAAGCAAGCATTTAATGCTCTAAGCTTTCTTTTAACATTCCTATTACTACTTCTCATAGATTTTGGCAGCTGCGTCTCTGTTTTCATTTATTTTAAATAATATTTTTAAATTTCTGCCTTAATTCTGTTGTATACCCAAAAGTAAGTCAGGAGCAAGTTGTATAATTTGCCTGTGCTTGTATCATTTTTAGTGATCTTCTTGGAATTGTTTTCTGTTTTCTATTGGTTCGAGAGTATGATTGGTGTGATTTCCTTTTTTTTTTTTTTTTAATTTATGAAGCCTTGCTGTATGGCTAAGAATGTAGTTGAGCTTAGAGTATGTACTGTGTGCACATGAGAAGAATGTATATTCTGTGGTAGATGGGTGGAGTATCCTGTAGATGTCTATTAGAGTCCATTGGGCAAGTTTACAATTGAAGTCTAGAATTTCTTTTTACGTTTTCTGCCTCAAAGATGTGTCTAATGCTGTCAGTGGGATGTTGAAGTCCCCTATTATTATTGTGTTGCTATGTACAGCTTTTTGTAAGTCTGTAAGTACTTGTTGAATGACTCTGGGTCCTTTGATGTTGGGTGCATACATATTTAGGTTAGTGAAGACTTCTTGTTGAATTGACCTTTTTATCACCAGGTAAAATGTCTTTTTTCCCACTTTTTACTATTTCGTTTTGGTTCAAAGTTTGTTTTATTTGTTATCATAATAGTGGTTGCTACTCTTTTTTGTTTTCTGTTTGCATGATGTATCTTTCTTCAGTTCTTTACCTTGTGTCTATTGGTGTCATTACATGTGAGATGGGTCTCTTGAACACAGCAGATAGATGGGTCTTTTTTATATTACACAACTTGCCACCATGAGTCTTTTAAATGGGGCATTCAGATCACTTACATTTGAGATTAATATTGATATGTGAGGTTTTGATCCCATTATAAAGTTGTCAGTGGGTTGCATTGTAGTTTCTATTGTGTATTTGCTTTATACAGTCTGGGGGCTATGTGCTTAAATGTGTTTCTGTGGTAGCAGGTTTAATTCTTGGATTTCTATGTTTAAAGCTCCCTGAAGGATCTGGTCTAGTGGTGACAAATTATCTGAGCTATTGCTAGTCTGGAAAATATTTTATTTTGTGATAGCTTATGAAACTTTGTTTGGTGGTATATGAAAGTCTTGATTTGAATTTCTTTTGTCTGAGAATGCCAAAAACAGGCTCCCCAATATCTTCTGGCTTGTAAGGTTTCTGCTGAGAAGTCCACTGTTAACCCTGATGTGGTTCCTGTCATACATGGTCTGACCTTTCTTACTAGTTGCCTTTAAGATGTTTTCTTTAGTGTTGACCTTGAACAGTCTGGTGACTATATGCCTTGGTGATATTCATTTGGGGTACTATGTTACAGGTATTCTCTGAATTTTTTGTATTCGAATGTCCACTTCTCTAGCAAGATTAAGAAAATTTTCTTGAATTACTCCCTCAAATATGTGTTTCAGGTTGTTCATTTTTTTTCTCCTTCTTTCGCAGGAATGCCAATAATTTATAGTGTGGTCACTTTACATGATACTGTATTTCTCAAAGACTTTGTTCATTTATAAAAATTCTTTTTTTCTTTACTTTTGTCTAAGTGAGTTATTTCAAAAGCCTGGTCTTCGAGTTCTGCAGTTCTTTCTTCTGCTTGGTCCAGTCTATTGATAAAGATTTCAATTGTATTTTGAAATTACTTAAGTGAATTTTTCAATTACAGAAACTCTGATTGCCTACTTTTTAAGATCTTTATCTTTTCCCTCATTCCTTGGATTAATTTAGAAGTTTCTTTGTGTTGATTTTCTTTTTTTTTTTTTTTTTTTTTTTTTTTTTTTTTTTT